>NC_090617.1:2000052-2017635 GCF_004359215.1 Bremia lactucae
TCCCATGAGTCCAAGGGAACCATTCGTACTTAGGATGATTAAAAGACAAAATATAAAACCGAGTTAAAAATACTAAACACCTAAGACTTGGGCTTTGAGGCTTCCTCAAAGCGTTAGAAATAGTGTAAGCTAAGTACAGGTTGTTCTAGCCCCGTTACACCTGGTAGCACTTAATAATCTTTCCATGCCCGAGTTTGGGGTGAGCGATTCGTCGTACTTTGACGCTCCAGATGTGAGTCTGTAGAACGCGACTTTTCCCCATCTCACCGGTGTTGAGTGGGATGCCCTAAATCGTCTCGCGGCGATATCTGGAGAGGCATTCGTCGTGTCGCTGATGAAATCAGCGACCTCTGGAGGACAGCGTCTCGCCATACACGACTTCATGGCTCGCGAGCTCGCCGAATCCAATCGGCGAGGTTTAACTCCCTCGCGGACTTTACGGAACGACGCCGTGAAGATGGAGACCTACGTCTACTCTGGCGAAGGCAAAGAACGCTTGTCGCTGTCGCGTTGGTTCCGAGAGGTTGACATCGCTATATCCTCGAGACGTCTCGAGGCTCCTAAAGCGAAGGTCAACTTCCTTCTTTTCCGGCTCACTGGGAAAGCCAAGGAGTGGGCTTTGGGTAAACTCGTTGTGGACGAGTATGTGTTCCCCACTCTGGAAGCCATCCAGAGTGATCTTCGACTCGCCTTCGAGCCGCCACAAGAAGAGAAGTTGGTGCGTTCAAGGTTCCTGTCCTTGAGACAGGGTAAAATGTCCATGCGCGACTACGTGCAGATGGCTCGACATCTGGCTTCGTGCATTGTCATGCATCCCATGGACAGGTACACACAAGTGAACGTGTTTGTCGATGGCATGCGTGAAGGGCAGACTCGCCTATCGCTGGAACGCGCGGAGCCTGCCACGTTAGAGGAGGCTTTCGCTATCGCCCTCCGTGAGGACTTCAGAGTCACCAAGGCCTACACCAAGCCTTCAGTTGTTACCGCTCTCAGATCAGCGGGCCCGGAACCTATGGAGATTGATGCAATTGAGTCGTCGGGTGACCGACGACGTGTTACGTCCTACAAGGGCGACGTCCGTAGCTGACGTCAGATGATCTGCTTTTGATGTCGAAAGCTGGGACATCACGCGGCTGAATGCCGCGCGCCAGCACCGATGTCGGTGCATGCGATGGATACCCATCATGAGGGAGGTGCTCCGCCCACTCGTCCAAAAAACGGACGAGACCAGTAGGTGCAGGGCGCCCTACTGGTTTGAGGGAGGTCCGGGTTCACCGGTAGCAGCCCGACCTTCCAGCCCATCTGTGCTGCGTGCACGGTCAAATGCCACCAGTACGAGTGGTGATTCACGCCTGATTATTGTTAATCTACATGTCGCCGGTATCCGGCGACCTCTACGAGCACTCCTGGATTCAGCAGCGAAAAACAATTTCTTCCGTGAATCTTGCGTGTCAATGCTGCCACCCAGCATCCAGGTCCACGAGGGACCTGGCCAAGTTGTTGTCAAGCTTGCTGACGGGAAACTACGCCGCATATCGCGGCGCGAAGTGTCGTTGCCGTACACGTTTGACGGCTTCCGCAGTAACGAAAATTTCTTGGTTATTGAGATGAATTATGCGTTCGATTGCATCTGGGCATGTGTCTCCAAGTGATTGGCCGAACGTTACAGTCGTGGATCGTACATCCATGACACCGGCGGTGCACAGAGTGAGCGATGGCCCTCTCTGTGCCGCTTGTTCCGTGCTCCTACGCACGAGTGACGATGTCTCTTTGCTTTGCAGCGAGGAGTCCGACGTGGACAAGCAGTGGCTCCCGCGTAATCACGACGCGGTCGAACAGAGGTTCCCGCATGAGAGAGCAGTGGTCGAACAGGTGTTCCCACATGCACGCATTGTGGTCGAGCAGAGGCTCCCACAAGGCCAAGATGCGGCCGAGCAGGGGCTCGCCACCGAGTGTGACGTGGATGGACAAGAGTCCCCTCGTGCATACATGATGGTCGAACAGAGGTTCCCACATGAGCAAGACGTGGTCGAGCAGGGGCTCTCACACGAGTATGTGGCGGTCGAGCAGGGGCTCCCGCATCATGCGTCGACGGACGAGTATGGGCTACTCCCGTCGCGCGATTTCGACGTCCTGGATAAGGACATCCAGCGTCTAGAGGGGGGGTGCCGATTTAACACCTGACTGCGGTTCGCCAGCTTCGCATAGACTCGAAGCACGATGGGGACGCAAGCGACGAGAACTCAGCATTGGAATGTGTCCACGCTATTGTGTACGTGGACGGGATTCCACAAAGGCGTCAATACATTGAGGTCGCGAGTCCACCTCGCGACACGTCGTCGATTACGAGCCTTCCAGGACTATCCTGGAAGCATTTTCTACGCGACCTCAAGGGAGGCACAGTGGAACAAGTATGTCTGGTCACCAACGAGGTGACCTATGATCCGAATGAGGAGCGAATTACGCGCCCTCGAAGCGCTGAATAAAAGTCAGCGCGCGAAGAAAGATTTCTGCGTCGCAATCTTGGGAGGCTCTGCGTGAGTTTGGTAACCCTGTCTATGACATTGCTCGAGAGTACGCAGACGTTTTCCCGGAGAAAATTCCGGCTGAACTTCCTGCTGATCGTGGTGTTCGGCACGAGATTGATCTCGTGCCAGGATAGAAATATTGTGTGACACACCAGTGGCTGTTGCCTCGAGACCAAGTCGAGGCTATTGATGCATTCTTTGAAGGTCGTCGCAAGGCCGGTCATGTGCGTGACAGTGTCTCACCCCACTCGAGTCCAACCTTCTGCGTGAAGAAGGCTACGGGAGGCTGGCGTATAGTGCATGCGTTTAACAAGCTAAACGATGCCACTATTCCTGTCCAAAAGCCTATCCCGAGGAAAGACATGGTTCTAAACTCCATGTCAGGTAGCGTTATCTTCAGCGCCATCGATCTGACCGATGGCTTCTACCAGATCTTGATGCGACAGAGTGACATACCACTCACTGCGGTGAGTACCCCGAGTGGTATGCTATGGGAGTGGCTGGTGATGCCACAAGGATTAAAGAACGCACCAGCCACTTTCAATCGCATGATATTTCAAGTGTTGAGACCGCTTCGAGACTTTGCTCCTAGCTACTTTGATGACATTTTTGTCCACAGTCGCGCTGAGAGCAACCTCAGTCCTGTCCAAGTTCACCTTCTACCCTGAAGCAGTTGTTTCAAGTCATGCGGAATAACAAGTTATATGCAAACTTGAAGAAGTGTGTATTCTGTGCACCGGGGATTCCAATGCTGGGTTGCTACGTGAGTAAATCGGGAGTTCGAGCCGATCCAGAGAAGGTGTTGTCAATCTGTTCTTGGCCCACACCCAAGAATCCTACGGAGTTGCGTCAATGGCTCGGTCTAGCTAATTACTTGCATACGTACACAAACGATTACGCCGGTTCTATACAGCCTCTGTCGTCACTTCTAAAGAAAGACGCCACGTGGTCGTGGCGTCCCGAGCATCAAGCTGCCTTTGACGCAGTGAAGAAGAGCCTGGCGTCAGCGCCAGTGTTGGTACTCCCTGACGACACCAAGCCGTTTCACGTGGTGTGTGATGCAAGTGACTTTGCAATTGGTTGCGCCCTCATGCAGTTTGGTCATGAGGGCCGTGAAAGAGTCGTGAGTTACCAATCACGACAGATGAAGCCGGCGGAGAAGAACTATCCGGTCCACGATAAGGAGCTATTAGCTATGCGCTACGCACTCATCAAGTTTCGTGTTCACCTACTGGGCGAACGCACGTTCGCTCTGTATACTGATCATGCATCGTAGCGTACTGCGATGAAGAGCCCACACCTGTCACAGCGGATGGCACGGGGGCTGTCTTTCTTCTCCGAGTACAACTTCCTTCGTCGTGCACTACAAGCCAGGCAAGACTTACATTCTTGCTGACGCACTGTCACGACATCCAGATTATGATCCTCGTATGCTTGAGTCGTCAGGCAACTGACGACGACGATGAAGACAATCGATGTGCGACGTGTGTGTCGTTGAATCTAACTCGGGTCACTCCCGAGTCATGCCTTTTTGATGAAATTGTCGCGGCTTACGCGAACGATCCGGATTACGCGGACATTATTGCCTATCTGCGCGCTCCCAGTGATGCTGCACTGGGAGCTCTTTCGCGAACGAAGCGTGAATTATTAAACGATACAGTATGGATGGTGATTTGCTGTTATACAGCATCGATAAATTCGATGCACCTCGAACGGTGATTGCGAATGACTTGGATTTGCGTGCTCGTATTATCCACGAGTACCATGATGCCCCAATTAGCGGTCATCTGGGCCGCGAAAAGACATTCGCGGCTGTCTCACGTGACTTCTTCTGGCCCCACATGTACAAGTGGGTTCGAAACTGGATTCGCATCTGCGAAATATGTCAGCGAGTAAAGCCATCTCCATCGTCGCAGGCACCCCTGCGACCTCTGCCGATAGCATCTGGGTCTTGGCGCTCGGTTTCAATGGACTTTATCTTCGGGCTCGCACCCGATGGCAAAGACCGAACGGGTATTCTGGTCTTTGTGGACAGATTAAGCAAAATGACACATCTGGTGCCTGTTCATGCAACGATCACCGCGGTTGAGACCGCGGTGCACTTAATTGACGCTGTGTTTCACCATCCGGGTCTACCAGACAACATAGTCTCGGACCGTGATACTCGTTTCACATCGGCGTTTTGGACGTCATTGTTCGAGTTGCTTGGCACGAAGCTGCAAATGTCGACAGCAGCCCATCCGGAAACGGATGGGCAAACAGAGAGGGTTAATCGGGTCCTCGAAGATGTTCGTCGAATTTACGCTACTTCTTTTAAGAGTTGGTGCATTTTTGCCACTCGCGGAGTTTGCACTCAAAAACGCGGTTCACGCGTCAACGGGGTTGACACCATTTTTTGCAAATTCGGCCCGTCATCCTCGTGTACCTACTCTTCTTGCCGTGGCTCTTCGTGGCTCCACTTTGGCGGGGGGGGGGTGATAGTGGTAAACAACGGTCGAGTGCAGCTCACGGTATTCTGAGCGCGAATGTTGTCTCCCAATCCAATGTGAAGTCCTCTGTTTTGACGCCACGTGACGTGGCGTCCCCGCGAGCTCAATGGGCTGCACAGACGCTGATTGACCCTTCTTCGGGTATGCGAAGACCTCAAGCCAACTACGCGCCGATTGAATCGGCGCGACCAATTGATGACATGGCTGTGTCAGAGTTTATAATCCAACGTCAAGCCATCACGAGGTTTGAACGCGATACTCTTCGATCTGCAGTGGATAGACAGAAAGCGAATGCAGACAAACGTGGCAGAAAGAACATGAGTACCTAAAAGAAGGGTGATCGTGTATTTTTATCTACTAAAGGCCTACGAGATTCTGCAGTAACCAATCTCGGCGCGAGCAAACTCGCGCCACGTTTCATCGGCCCATTTACGGTACTCAAGGCAACCCGCCACGCATACACGCTGGACATCCCTTCGTCACTGCGACTTCACCCGACGTTTTACGTCGGGCGGCTCAAGGAGTATCGTCCAGCTACGCTTCGCGGGTTGGCTCCGTCCTCGGAGTCAAAGGCTCATAGGTCGACCTTCCCTCTCGCCTTGGTCGACGCGCCAGCGACATCGGACGCGGCTGCGTCCCAGTCTGCGCGTGCCCAAGAACCTGGCGTTCCAGGTTCCGCATCCGTTCAAGCAGCTCGCGGTTCGACTGTCGAATCTCGCTCGCTGTTCTCTCAGCCCGCGCAGCTCGATCAAGGGCAGCTTCAGCTTCCAGCTGGGCATCGCAAGCCTTGTTTATAGCCGCATCTACATCGTCCTGGGCGACCAGGACGCCAGCATTACCATCGCAAGGCACCGCCGCTTGTGGACGCGGAAGGTCAGAAGCGCTGGATCGTGAAACGTTTGTTAGGTCACGAGGACCCAGGTCGCGAAACGACATCGTCGCGACTCCATGCGCGCGCGGTTCCAACCGCGCGCAAGTATCGTGTACGTTGGCCGGGTTTCCACCCGAGCAGGATACGTGGAAACCGCGCTCTTCGCTCCTTCAAGACGTTCCAGACGTCGTTTGGGCATACGAGTCCGTGCATACGCTTGGTTCAGATTTGGTCTACGATCTGAGTGTTCTCGCGGTGAGCGAGGACGAGACGAACAACTACTGTGTCGTGGTGAAGCGTCACCACGACTACGAGACCAAGATCGATTGCGAGAATGTCGTGGTGAAACATCACCACGACGACGAGAGGAAGAGCGACGACGAGAACGTCGTGGTGAACGTGTGTCACCACGACCCCGAGAACGCGAGTGGTGTCGCCAGCGTGCCGCGCCACGACCCCGAGAACGCGAGTGGTGTCGCCAGCGTGCCGCGCCACGATCAACCGCGGTCTTGTTCTCTATCAAGCTGCGCTCATACCGTCCGATCCCGAGCTGTTCATATTCGCTGAGTGAATACTCAGCGACCTGTCGTTGCCAAGTTTCGCGAATTGGACGAGGCATCGAGTCACAGGAGTTACAAGATTCGTGCACGTGACCGTAGCAGAGTCGATCTACGTTCCACGCGATCTCGCATACCTTCTCGCGCAGCTCACCGACTGAGTGTTCGGCGTGGATATCTTCGCGTTTAGCAAGCCACTGCTGAAAGCTCCTTTCATCTTCAAGCATCCGGTTCCACCGCCGGATGAAAGCGCACGAAGAACGCTGGAGCGACTCGAACGAGATGCCATCAAGACTCTTCCCGCGTAATCCACGGAAACGCCGGAAGTAATCCTGCATCGTTTCAAGAGCCCAAGGGATCAGGTGCTGATCCATCACGTGGCCTAT
The DNA here is from genome assembly GCF_004359215.1 of Bremia lactucae. Taxonomy (NCBI): domain Eukaryota; phylum Oomycota; class Peronosporomycetes; order Peronosporales; family Peronosporaceae; genus Bremia; species Bremia lactucae. The sequence goes on from NC_090617.1 coordinate 2,006,884, forward strand.
CGAACTCCCGCTGACAGTGCCCGGGAGTGCTGTGGTGTTGGCGTTCGCGTCTTCAGTCATCGTTTGGTTTGAGAGGCCGTTAGGGTCTTGTAGTTGAGCACTCACGGTGTGTGAGTGCTGTCTTGAGAAGGGGGTGAAGTAATGGGCCGCCCCGTTACATAAGTAGTTTCAATTAAGTTTACATGTTACTTAAGTAGGGGTGCTACTTTTGAGGTAGCGAAAGTAGCATGTCGTATTTTAGCTGGTTTAATGGGCTCAGTCCCATTATTAGCCAGTAAGATATAGGCACGTAGATTGAGTGGTTCCCATGAGTCCAAGGGAACCATTCGTACTTAGGATGATTAAAAGACAAAATATAAAACCGAGTTAAAAATACTAAACACCTAAGACTTGGGCTTTGAGGCTTCCTCAAAGCGTTAGAAATAGTGTAAGCAAAGTACGGGTTGTTCTAGCCCCGTTATACCATCTGTTTTACTCCGGATAGAGGTGTCCGTCATGAAATTGACTTGGTTTTCGGGAACCAAATACTGTGTCACACGACAGTGGCATTTACAAAAACAACAGTGTGACGTCATTGACGATTTCTTTTTGTGCTAAGCACGAAGCTAGAATGGTAAGAACGAGCAAATTTCCCCATTTGACACCGACATTTTGTGTCAAAAAGCCAAATGGTAAATGGCGCATTGTACATGCTTATAAAAAAGCTTAATGCTGCCACTATACCAGCACAAACCCCCATTCCAAGAAAAGATGTTCAGAGCAATATGGTCGGATGTAAAATGTACAGTGCACTTGACTTAGTCGACGGTTTTTACCAACTGCTCATGCGAGCTAGCAATATCCCGCTTACAGCGGTTAGGAGCCCAAGCGGTATGCTATGGGTCTGCGCGTAACTTGAATCGTCGCTTTATGCACCTTCTTTGTGCATATTTCAACAACACCTCTTAGGTGCCTCGAAACTTCACGTACACAGGGACTCAGAGGAAGGTTTCTAAGTAGCTAAGGGTCTTTAGCTACCGAGGATAATTCAAAGGATTAGATATAGAGAAAACTAAAACTGTATTAATATATATCGTTTTCTGCGTAACGATTTTTATACTGTTTGAACTCGGCATTAGCCGCATGTTGATCGTCCTTTTGTAGGGCGAACAAACAACATTATAATAAGGACTGACCCACTTACGGCGAAACTCAGGTACCTGCTATTGAACCTTTTTTGTAGCAGAGCTACCACACTCCTACGTCAGAGTAAGACTTTCAGACTCAGAGAGTCGCTTAGTTCTAATGAACTAAAGGGTTTAACAACTCCGGGAGTCGTACAAGCTATAAGAGCTTAAATAATCATAGTTCAAGGAAATCAGGGGTTCGTAGAGCCAAGTGGCAACTAGCGCCCAAGAGTATATAGCTTAGAAAGGCTTCTATCTCTTACAGATCAATGTGCAAGCGTCAGGAAGGCACTTAACGCTTTAAGATCAAAAGGGGAACTGCACATTATTTAATTATATAATCAAACACCTATCCCTAGCAAATTAAAAATTTGATTTCGGACGCCAGATTTATATCTGGCGGCGACCACATTTGTTTCCCATAATAAATAGGTTTTAAGTAATTAACTATTTTAGAATAGCATAAAAGGGTATTCTACCCATAAAGTAAGAATTTAGTTTAAAATCGAGTAATAATTTATAAATATACCACAGCAACGGTTGTCCAACCGATGTGTACCCTCCCCCATCAGACTGTTGACACCGAGTGACAACATTCGCTTCGTTTCTTCTTTGAGGTTGGAGCCTTAAGCTACCGCTCGGTTTTTTTGTCCCATCACAATCAAGCGAGAGTCACAGGCTCTTAGCACCTTCCTCGATGATGTGGGAATGGTGGACTTTAAAAGTCACTCTCTATCAGGAAATGAGGAGAAAGAGCGTCGCTCTTACATGCCTTCTCCTCCAGATGAACGTCGGCGGGCTCCGAATCCATTCCCAGAACGTGGTGCCGCTGCTGTCTTAACTACATTGAGCAGGGCATAGGACCCTGAGTCCAACATTATTACAAATCCGCTCGATGAAGAGCAAGAGCGGGCAATCCGCATAGAGGAAAAGCTCGTCGTCGGGCTGCCGAGAAAGCGAAAGCTAAAACCTCATAGCGAATACAGATTCACCCCACTAACTTTGAAAGAACGTCTTAAAGAGATCGCGGGTCACAGCTTGGCCATCTGGATGTCCGGTCCCACGGCGAGGACGCCAGAGGAGATTTCTGCTCGCGACGCTGATCATGAGCAGTACCTTACGCCAAAGGTAATGAAGCGAAGTCAGTACCTGACGCGCTTACGTGATCAAGCCCGTGGGGGCTACGGTGTCTCAATAAGGTAAATTTTGATCGTTTTGTTTCCAAACGAAACAAGAAGTGAAAACGAAGTCTAATATGAGAGCTGGGTCCATCGGGCCCACCGCCTCCGCGATGGTTGGAATCTTAGGGAGTCTGCAAATGTGGCTGATGTTCATTTGGAACGGAAGCTTCGCTTCGATTTCGCCAAGCTTAAGGCCAGTTAAGTTCGGCATTTATGTTACAAAACAAAGAAAGGCCTAGCCGATATTTCAGTGCTTCGGTTGACCGTACAACCATGGATCGAAGCCGCACTGAGGCTATAGATCCACCTAATCTCACGTTTAGTGGTGGGAAGGGTCGTTTGACGCGAGCTGACCCTGAACTTGGCGCTCAAAAACGTCAACGCGTACGGGCAATCTTGCCGAAGAGGAAACTCAAACTCCCAAGAGTTTTCGGAAAAAGGCTACCCCAGCCACTTTATCAGTTACTGGTACTGGCCCTTACGACGACGTCGCTGTAAAATCTCTCCACGTGAAACTGAAGGCTCCCTCGCGCATCAAGCAGCGCGGGAGGGGGCCGAAATCTCGACGGAAGCATTTGGTGCTTTAAATCACGAGGTGCAGCTTCTTCGTGAGAGCCTCGTTCGGGTTCTTTTGGGCGGTTCAGAACCATCTTTCGATGCTGGAACGTCAGCAACTCGTTTAGAAGGCCAGCTGAACATCCTGGTGAGGAGCACGCAATCTGTGGCACGACCGCCTGTCTCGGCGCAAGCGCGTTTAAGTCCACGTGGGAGGGGTCCCGATATTGCTTAAGCAAGCCGACGTAGAACACTGGGTGTGTAGGCAGCTTGCTAGGAAGATTTAATGTGTACGTTAGGCCCTTCTTAATCACGACGTTAATGATCCAATAAAGCGCGGGCGCAATTCGGTCTTGAAGACCGCGGAAACCAAGTTAGTAGGTAGTTTTTAGCGTTAAATAAACTCGGTTTCCGACCAGAAAAAAATAATACAGCTTCTGTCTTTGACATCTGCTTGTTCTTTTTGTTTGTCTTCGCTATCAGCCATTGAGTCACGTACATGGCTTAAGACACTAAATCGCAACGCGATAAACTCGATTACTTGTTTATGAAAGTTTCAACTTATTCTAACTTGGCTCATTGAATGGTAAGAGGGCTAATATCAGCAAGCCCATCAGCTAATTCCCCCCACCAAGCCCTGAGCCACGCAGTGGTATTGTTAACGGAACACGTGGGTGGGTGAGACCGTTAACATAGAATGAAGTGTAGTCTGTCGAGGCATGGACAGCGCTGTTTAACGCGATTTCCACCACTGGGAGCATCGAGCTCCAGCGCTTTGGTATTTGAGCACACATACTGTGTAAAACGTCTACAATGACGCGATTCAGTTTGACCATCGGCCTGCGAATGGTCCGCTGTTGACATGTCCAATCTGGTGCCAAGCACTCGGAGAATCGATTTACAGATTTTAACCATGAATCAGGGGTCTCGATCAGAGACAATAGCCACAGGTAAACCGTGTTGTCGAAACACGCTATCTAAAGCAGCCTTGCTGTACCTTCACCATCAATGGCATCCGGCAAACCATCTAATTGAGCCATTTTGCTCGATCGGTCAACAAAGACCACTATGCCGGAGTTACCGGCTGAATCTTTAGGTCGACCGAAAACAAAAATTATACCAATGGACTCTCAACACCCTTTGGTACGGGCAGATTTGCCAGTAACGCAGCAGCATGCGCCGAGGGTTCAACTCATTCGTAAGTTTTGCATGTGCGAACGTATAAGCGAACGTATGTGCTGACCGAATTGTAAACTTGGGCTTCCAATAGATCTGGCTTACAGAGCCGTAGATCTTTTATCTACCGAGATGACCACGAAGGACAGTATCGTGTGCCTCATAAATATTCGGTACTTCAAATCCTTATCATGAGGAACAGCGACGCGCGGAGGATCCGCAGCGTCCATGCAATACAGCAACAGGTCGTTATCGATAGAACAACGATTTAACCTTGCACGCAAATGTGCCGACAATTTAAAATCCGGTTCAGTGTTCTTTAGAGCTCCTAGCAGAGCCACACACTGTTCACCCTTGGCGACAGCCGAACGGATTAATTCAGTAATAGGCGACATTATAGTCGTTAAATGAGAGTTCCCATACTTTAACCTGCGTGATAACGCATCAGCCAAAGCATTCTGCTTGCCAGTCTTATACTTCACCTAGAAGTTGTATTCGGCGTAAAAGTATAGCCATCGGGACATTCTCTGCGAGAAATGGGGCGACTTAGTAGCAGCGCGTAATGATGCGTGATCTGCATATATCACAAACGCCTTAGAGCCAGCAGATGAACTCTAAATTTGACGAGAGCATACTTCACAGCAAGTTACTTTTTGTCCTAACTGGGTAGTTCATTTCCGCAGCTTTAAGCTGTCTAGACTCGAACGCAATAACACGTTCACGGCCATCAGATCTGTTTGAAATAGAGTACTGGCAATGCAAAATCCGATGCGTCGCAGACGTCACTGAAAGGTTAATTTGGATTTAGCAGTGGCTCTGTGCTAGTTTAGCACCATTCTGTGCCAAAATCGGGGCATGGATAAGACTATCCTTATCTGCTTGAAATGCATTATGCTCTGTGCTAGTCCAGCAATATTATGTATCCTTTTAAGGAAATTATATAATGGCCTAGCCATATCAGCGTAATTTTTGCTATATTCGTGTAAATAATTGGCGAGACCAAACCACTTACGCACATCCTTTTGGTTTTTAGGGAACCGGCCAATCTACTATGGCTTTTACCTAAGCGGGATCTGCTCAAAGGCCTCACTTCCCAATGAAGCACCCTAAGAGCAATTTCTTATGCTCGAAAATTGCATCTAAATGCATTGGCATGTAATTTATTTGTGCGCATACACTCGAGCACTGCTAGCGAATGGTCGAAATGAATTTCCACATCCGACCGACCCTGCTCCGCACGACTATGATCAAAAATGTCATCAAAATAAGGATGTGCATAACCTCGAAGAGGGCGGAATAGTTGCGTCATTAGACGATAAATGTTGCCGGGGTGTTTGAAAGCCCTTGTGGCATAACCAACCACTGAAGGTGCGTAATGCGCCTTTTCAAGATACACACAGAAGATACAGTGAGTGCAAATTTCGGGCTCATTACTCACTTAGGTTACACTGTCGCATGCTCTATGATATGTCAGATAGTAATTAACTCCTATTAAGTAATTAGGACAGGCTAATCAGTGATGCACAAGTAGGATTAAGATAATACATATTAGTTTCCCATTTACTACTTCGTTCGTAAACTTCCTATTCTACACTAATTTAACAGGTTATGAGCCCAACTACCAACTCACTCGCAAGTGATGTCGAACTTTCGACAATCTCTAGTCACGAAAAAAAAGGCTACGTCGGAATCGGCAACAACCATACCACCTCATACCTCCGAAAGGGGTACGAAAACTGAGGCGCTATCCAAGATGATGGATATGCTTACTGGGATTGATGAACAAATGAAGAAGATAGAAGCTTCTCAATTCGGGTTGGCCTAAGATGAAAGGTTAAGAGGTGCGATTGAACGTGGGATGTTTACATCCATGCTAGGTTCGGATTTCGCTGGTCGACTACACCGCGATGTCTTGAACGATTCCATGATAAGGGGTCGAATTGATATTTTGGGTGACCAAATCGTTACCATCCAAGAGCACGAGCTAGGGTAGCACAGAGGAAACAAGAAATCCCTCAACCCTTGTGCAATTTCCTCCGTATCAACCTCAAAGCCCCCCCAGCGCCGATTCAGCGAACGCCATTCCTGGTAAATTACAGGACCCCGGATGCCAGACACGAAAGTTGGCGATTCGAAAATTCGATGGGACCAAAGTATATGCTGGTCTGGGTTCAGTTTTATTTTATTGGGGAAATACGTTTTGGAGACAGGTTGACATGGCCCAATAATCATGTGGATTTCTCTGGACTGAGTGTCAAACTGACATTTCCGGACGTATCTTACGGGCACTGCCGAAAGATATTTCAGCAAACAAGTGGATGCATGGTGGCAAATTGTACGAACTCTACAATACGTGATGCAGAGGATGCATGACACGTTCAAGACAACAATAACTGCTGCTCAAGCAATTAAACTCTTTACTAACAAAAAGGAGGCAAGGCGGTCTTGGCCTGAGCATTTTATACTTGGTGGCTGTGAGCGATGCAGCAGGGGGCGGGGAGCAACAAGTACTGGACAACATTGTCAGATACGCCTTCTCTAATTTGGCTCCTTTTTTAATGGCCAAGTACTCAACCCATAGAACCAATTCGTTGGTTCAAGCTTAGAATTGGCTCATTTCGTCCAAGCGATTGAGCTCGAATCGATCGGTGCGAGCTTTGGGGAAAAAGGTGTTGGCCAACATTGAAGATAAGATGGGGCACAAAAAGGCCCGGAAGTGTTTTGATTGCGGTAAAGTCTGACACGTGAAATCCGATTGGAAATCCAAACGAGAACTTTAAAATAATGGCCGACACGAAAAATCAGCCGAAAATATAGTTTTAGCGATTCAGGAGGCCAAAGGAAACCACAACAATTTTGATAGCTCAAACAGTATTACTGAAAGCTTGAGTTAGATGCCTCGATACAAGACAGTGGGTCTTGCAGACATCTCATGAATGACGAATCTTTATTAAGAAACCTAAAGCCGTGTCAATTGGAGTGCGATTTGGCGGATGGCGAGATAATCCGACTCACTCAAGTCGGAAATGTGGTTTTGACGGTGATGGCTCAAGGTCGTGAGAAGCAAAGCACACTTACCGAGGTATCCAGGGCTTCCGAGCTTTCAAGAAACATTATTTCGTATGGCAAGCTCCAGTGTAAAGGTTTTGGTCTTGGGTATATCAGTAGTTGTCGCACCTTGACACGAAGGTCAGATGGAATGGTGATATTCGACATTGACATGAAACAGAATTTGCTTAACGTGCAAGTGGTGGACACTGAGAAAAATCTTAAGTCCTCAAAAGAAGTGATAACCGCAGTATTTGCTGAATGATCAAAGTCACCAAGCACCGACATCCAAAGTGGTACATTGTATCATTCTCACCAATTGTTGGGTCATCTTTCGTTTGACACCATTGAAAAGATGGCAAAGGAACTAAATTCTGGAATTGTGATTACGAGCTCTTCAAGGCCAATATGTATTTCGTGTGCTCAAGGGAAGCAGCTCGAAAACGCTCAGTCGAAAAAGATACAGGTAACAACTCCCCAATAGATCGAATTGGGGGGGGGGGTCTGCTCAGATTTCAAGGGTCCTATGACGCCTATGGACAGACTTGATAATACGTACCTAGTCTACTTTATCGATCACAAATCTAACTATTGCAGAGCTTCTTGGCACAAACAAGCAGGGGTTCGGCAATGCATCTCAGACATGTACCGAAAACGCGATAATATTCGTATTGTTGTTGTAGGTGTGTATGTCGATGATCTTCTGGCTATAGGGACAAGCTTAAGGGCTTTACAAGATCTTTTCACTGAATTGAAGAGTTTATCCATCAAAAAGTTGGGTCAAGTTAGCAAGTTCCTAGGAATACGAGTGAAACTCGAAGATGCTCAAGGATATACCCTAGATCAGGAGGAGACTATCACGGAAATTTTGCGTGAGCATGGAATGCTGGAAGCGTACCCCACGCGTGCACCAATTGGAGCTGACTGCTACGAAGTAGCAACGAGTGATGTCACCTTTCTCGAGAGCTCACCCAAGGATAGGGGACCCACAATTAAGGATTTTCAATCATTTGTTGGGTCTTTATTGTGGAGATCGAGGTGTTACAGACCTGATATAGCTTTCGCGGTTCACAAAGCTACGAGACAGACTCATAAGCCAAGACTACAAGACTGGAAGCATGCGAAAAGGATTGCCAAGTACCTAAAGGGAACCAAGGCTATAAAGCTAGAAATGAAGCCGAATCAAGGGAAGTACACCGGCATATGTATGCATGGAGTCGTACAGTGACGCTGACTTTGCAGCCGATAAACAAGATCGCAAGTCGCTAACCGAGTCATTATACTCCTCAACGGTATGACTATTGGTTGGAAGTGGCTAAAACAAGGAGGTTTTGCTTTATCATCAATGGAAGCCGAGTTTGTAGCAGCTTCGGAAGTCGCAAGGGACCTATTGGGCGTACGTGAAATGCTTATGGAATTGGTTTGAAGCCAGCCTTACCTATGGTTATGCACGTGGACAACCAAGCAGCTATAAACCAACTTACGGGTGAAGCATCGTCGGCAAAAGCCAAGCAAATCGATGTGCGAATGAAGTTTTTGTGCGATTATGCTAAAAAAAGGGGCAATTTCATCTCGTTATGTGAAAACCGAGCTTATGCTAGGTGATTTACACACTAAGGCGCTAGATACGCGAAAAGTTGAAGAGTTGCGAAAGTTGATGCATATCAACTCAGGGCTGAGAGGTGAGCATACGACAGAGGAGTAGTGTTCAAATATGCACTAAGAACGGGCATAGGGCGACGTTTCAAGTTACGCGTAGAGAAGGTGCGTAATGCGACTATTCAAGATACACACAAAGAAGGTACAGTAAGTGCAAATTAAGGGCTCATTACTCACCTAGGTTACACTGTCGCATGCTCTATGATGTGTCACATACTAATTGACTCCTATTAAGTAATTTAGCACAGGCTTATTAGTAATGCACAAGTAGGATTAAGATAATACATATTAGTTTCCCATTTACTACTTCGTTCGTAAACTACACCATTTTAACAGGTGCCGTCAAAGATGTAGATAGACGCACCGTCATCCTCGTTGGAGGGATGTCGCGCTCAGCATATTTGAGCCTACGACCCTCTAGGGACTGGCGACGAATAAGGTTATTCGACGCTCCGCAGTCAACTAGGGCTCTAAGTGACAAATCATTTGTCACTTTTAACTCCAAGGTGATGAGGGATACCTTATCACCAGGTGCAGAAATACATAATGATTGTGTTCTTGGAGCAACTTTAGTCAAGAGATTTGCAAATTCTCTTGAGGTTGCTGGATCAGTAAAGCGTTGTGCCCCTACTGAACCCTACCATTTTTTGGCGGTTCGCCTCGCTGTTGCGATTTCGCAACAACGTCGGACCCGCGACCGTTGCCCTTTTTGGCATACGGTCCAAAATTACGTTCAGTACCTTTCGGTTCTGGGCGTGGGGCACTACACTCATGAGCGTGGTGACCTAACTTTTGACAGCAATTGCATATCTGCAATCGCTTTTTGTTCGAAAAGTGAGGTCTTCCGCTTGCGACCTTAAAAACGACCACAGGTTCTGGATCTCCCAGCTCGTGTCGTCTTGGAGGAGGATACGATGACGAACTAGCTTGGGCCTGTCTAAGCGTGCTGAATATAGGTGTTGTAAACACCCTCGTAGTAATTATCTACCAGGGCGTTTACAATATTTATATTCAGCAAAATGCTTACAAGACAATAAAGCTGCTGGTTTAATCCTGATAAGAGCACTGTTAAAGCTCCAGCGACGCTATTTACCTGGTCGTGTATCTCTTCGCCCCATAAGGACGTACACAAAGACGTATCTCGATTATAATGTGTATAATCATGGTTTGACCGATGTGTTGGAGCCCGTAGAGGCATAAAGAAGTGTCTAAGTTAGCAACAGTACATAAGCGTTAGATACATATGTCGTTTACGCAGATAAGATTGCGTTATTTTGGATTCTTATAAATGTAGCACTATGCCGAAGCAGACCAGGCAAAATCAAAAGCTGATGTGCGATTGCCGGTTCGAAAGAGCAAAAAGATCTACGTAAGCATTAACTCACTTTAGCATAGTTCTACCTAAGCTGAGTAGTGCTTCAGCTTAGCGACAGGCGCATCGACAACAGTAATGAAACGCGTAGTGAAATTTCACTACACGTTAAAAGAGTCACAGTACGATGATGATTTCATCGTACTGGATTTGGATGACAAATTTGATGTCATCCTAGGTTTACCTTGGCTCAGAAAATACGAGCCAAGGATCAGCTGGCAGCATCGATCCGTAAAGATGCCCGCCACATGTTCATCGGATAGCCATCTGATGAACGTCTTGGAGCGTCCACAAGCGTGTGGATGTACTACGAGTGAGTGCGATGGTCTCACTTGTGGTACGGTCGTTAGTACAACTGCACAAGATCACAGTGTGATTACTAATAACCCTGAGGAGTCAGCTGCCGGCGGCTGTGTTAATGCACAGGCAGCGCCGAAGGTCCAACACTCGAAGAGGTCGAGTGGATTGAGACATGAATGTACGCTTGGTGGGCGACATTCAAGGAGTATACCGGTTGCCCAAAGGGACAACACGATGATCCTAGGTCGAGTAGAGAGTCGACCATAGAGGACCCGACTGTGATAGCGCAATCACA
>NC_090617.1:2022825-2028317 GCF_004359215.1 Bremia lactucae
CCATCGGAAAACACGCGCCCTTGGCGCTTGTAAATCGATTGCAAAACGTCAATCGCGTCACGCATCTCAATAGAGATGCGAGCCCTTCCCCAGGGCGAAGAAAGGGAATAGACATCCCCTTTTACCCTCTTCGAGTTGTCTACACAACACGGACAGGGATCACCCCACGTGAGGCATGGAAGCCCAGCCTCACGTGACAACCGATGCAATTTATACTTTGCACCGGTTGGAGTTCGTGTCTCAAACTTAACGCGATTCGCGATAAGTTTTTGAAGCCAGGCCTCGCGTCCAATGTCTTTGACATTGCGAATGAACGCGCTCCAGGCTTGCATAAGCAAGACTTTATCACGCTTATTGTTGCCACTAAACCATCGCTGCTTATGAAAAGTATCGAGATAAGAATCTTCCTCAGCGCGAAAGTTCTTCGCGCTGGGATCAAGGCCATGTAGCTTTGTCGCAATAAAATGATATTTATTGTGAGGAGTACTTTCTCAAGACAAGCTATCGATTAGCCGTTCTGGCAAAAGCCACGGTTTCTTTTCAGGAGCGAGATGAGACATTTTATTGTCTTCACTCCCCTGAGTGGTACCCACTGAAGCAGGGATACCACAAGAACTTTTCTTACGATGGCTTACGCCATCTCCATCACCTTGCACAGAAACACGTGCAGGTGACCGTATGGGAGATCGAACGGGCGATGAGGGATCATCCTCATCGTCGGAAGTAAATAGACTATTAACTCGTCCATCAGAATGATCCCTCTCATTCGAAGGCTCATAGTCAGCCGCCTGACATCTATCAGGCGACTGTTCCATTCTTCCCGAGTCGGCCATTTCATCCGACTCGCACTCGTAGTACAACAACGGCTTTCCAACCAATGTGCCCTAAACTAAGCACTAGAGGACTCAACATGCATAAACTATATTAAAGTTAATGCGGCTACAACTGCATTCTAAAATTTGATACCTCGCAAGTGAACATGGCGGGAGGAAAATTATCACTGTAACGGGCTTAAGTTGCCCTCATTTTACACAGTCCCCGTTAAGTGCACTTTGTGTAATTAAGGGGATGGTCAATTACTTATGTGAAGTAATTAGACCCACCACTTGGGTGTGGTTCACATTGTGACCCCCCTGTGTAACGGGGCACTACGACTTGTACTGCTTCAGTACAAGTCCACTTCGCAGTGCTTCAGTTGCGAGTGATGCCTCACGTTATTTCACGTACACTAGTACGTGCAGAGGAAGACTTCTCTTTAAGGTAACCAGCTTAAAGAGGGTAAAATGAAAACTGTATTAATCTAATTAAGTATCTCGTCTTTCTATCTTTGTTAATGCTAACTTAATTATAAACTATACTAAACATGTAATTGAATTCTTATCTCTTTCTTATCTGTAACTCTCTCTTTGATTACTTCTACAGCTGATTAGTCTGCGGAATAAATAGATATAATGATCTATACCTATTTATGGATAAGAATTCTGAATATTACTATATAAAGTAATATCCTCCAAATATTATCTACCTTTTAGATGATATATTAATCAATAACCTTTAAGTGTTAATTTCATTTAGCGATCCACCCCGTTACACTTTTGATCTTAAAGCGTGAAGTACCTTCCTAAGGCTTGCGCATTGATCTGTAAGCGATAGAAGCGTTTCGAAGGTACAAACTCTTTGTAACAGACTAAAGTCACCCTAATCTTACAAAGTCTTCGTTAACTACACTTGGTTTACTTAAGGGGATGGGTATTTACTTAAATAAAGTAATTAGACTAATCACTCGTGTGTGGTTGACATTTGTGACCAACCCTTGTGTATGTGATGCACATGGGTGCATTCACATTAGGAGGGATGACGCCTAGCGTCATCCGTTACGCGAGGTACCTAGAAAGATACGCACGCAATACAGAATAGTGTTATTTACAAAGATCACATTTTTGATTGGTAAATAAAGGTTTTTATATATAATACGATTAAACATAAATCAATCGGGAAACTACTTCCTACTAAGTAAGTGCGCACGAGGAGCCGGATCACCGCTGCCGTGACGACACATATTCCAGAGTACTTAGTGGGTTGGGTGAGGCCGTTAAGGTGCCCACTACAACTACCTAACTGCACGTAAGAGAAGACGGTCTAACCGATTCACTCAAGGTTTCCACAGGTTACCAGCCTTACGGCAAGCGTCTTGCATGAAATGATTGCACTTCGAACTGACTTAAAGCCTCTGGCTCTTCGACTCACGTGGCTCGTTTAGCGTGATAGCTATATACGCTGAAATCGATGATTACCTTCATATGCTTTTCCTTCACCAGATCTGTTGGCAGGTGGCTTAATTATGAAAACTTTTAGGCTTCTTTTCAATTGTCTCCCGTGTTAGATATTTTTGATAAGAGCCACCAGGACTTCTTATTATTTTAAAAATAAATGAAAAAAAACTATTATATTGATAGAGCATGGCATATATACAAAGATATATATATATATTGAACAATCGAAGCTCTTCAAGAAAATGGTCGTGTATCGCAGCATACAAATTTTCAATTTAAAACTGCAATAATAATAATATCCTGCGTTTACTAGGCTAAAGCAATCCTTTCCGGCGGCCGCTCAGACTCAACTGACGCACAATGGTACCACGCGTGGAAAGAACATGCCGCCTCAAATCTCTTATATTGACGCATAACAACGACCTTGCCGTTGAACATGACTGCACCCGTAGCATCAAATTCTACTTCGTCATTCTTGAACATCTTCTCAGTCCGTATTATGGCTTCAATACCTGCCCTCGCTACGCAACCTTATTCCGAATATCACTATGTACAGTAATATTCTCCAAGCGCCATTATGCTGAGTGAAACGGTCATTGTAACGGGGCACTACTGACTTGTTCTGCTTCAGTACAAGTTTACTTCGCACTGCCTCAGTGCGAGTGGTGCCTCACGTCACTTCACGTACACTAGTACTTGCAGAGGAAGATTTGCTTTAAAACACTTGCTTTAAAGAGGATTAAAAGAAAACTGTATTTAATATAATTAAATTCTTCTGTGTCTATCTATTTAATACTAACTTAATAATAAAGTGATACAAAACATGTATTAAAGTCTTATCTGTCTCTCTCTTTGCGCGCGTCCAGCGCTGACTGGACCGCGGAGCAAGTAGATATAATGGCATATATCTACCAATGGATAAGCTTTTCAAATATTACTATGTAAAGAAAATATTCTCCAAATATTTTTTACTTTTAGATAATATATTTATTAACAACCTTTAAGTGTTAATTTCATCTAACGATACACCCCGTTTCAGGAAGGGTCTCGTCGTACTGTCGAACGAGACCCGGAACGTCTATCATCAGTTGGGAACGATGTTTCCAACTATCATGTGAGGGTGGATACTTCGCCATGAGCGAGAAACCTTTTTGAACCCCTTCACCTCAGGGTGGTTGTGAAGCATTCAACATGGAAACGCTTTTCACCACTCGAATCCGTCAATGGATGTAGAAGGGGAGGGAATGTCGGGTTCGCCTCGTTCGCTGAACCCGAGTCAATACCGCGACTTGGATCACGTCCTCCGTTATTTAAGGGAGGACATTTTTGGTCACGAGCGATCCCGTCGTTGCAAGTTAGCGGTGAAGTTTGACAATCTTCCGTGACCAGTTGATAAAAATGTTTGCAAGGTGTGGTTGATCAATTAGCAAACGAACGGACACATCGGTTTTTTTGAAACGATCTAGTGACAACTCATCAACAGATCTTAACCTTGGGAGATGTAGTGGATCGTCTGGTTCGTTAGAACCAGACTCTTTCCCGAAACTACAATGCTTTAGCTTGGGTCATCAGGCTTTGGCAGACGTTAGACCGTTTACGAAGTGATTCGGAATCGGAAGAAGCCTCGAAATGATGGTACAGGTGGAGATGCCCGACATAAAACAAATAGGATGCGTACGCACCGTACGAGCGAGCTCGATCGTGTACGCATTGCCTTGGTGGCAGTCAACGAAACGGGCCTTGAATCTGTGCGCTCGATCTGAGACCAGTTAACTGAGTAACCCATGGAGTCGAAATATCGAGTCAACAAAGAAACAACACAGCTTTGGCTGAGATCAACTCCGGGATTGCAGCAAAATGTACGATCTTGCTGAACGATCAACAAAAACAACAATACCATTATTCTTGTGATCGTATTCGGGGAATTCGAAGACGAAGCCCATAGATACGGACTTCGTCTGCCGGAACAGGCAGAGGTTGTAACGAAGTACGCATCCAAGACTAGACGGTGCGCGAGCTGGCCGAAAGCTTTTCAAATATTACTACATAAAGTAATATTCTCCAAATATTATCTACTATTAGATAATATATTAATTAACAATTTTTAAGTGTTAATTTCATGTAACGATACACCCCGTTACAGTCATGCTTCATAGCTCGACATTTAATTTGGTGTAAACCGAGTAGCCAAATTTTGCACGGGGAAGGGCATGTTTGTGTGCTCTTTAAAAAACGCCTTTTATAGGCTACCACCTCGAACAAGTAGCTGCAATCAGAGCATCCCAGAATTTCATTACGAATAGAAGTCACTTTGACCTTAATGTTAACGGTTGTAACGGGGCACTACGACTTGTACTGCTTCAGTACAAGTCCACTTCGCACTGCTTCAGTTGCGAGTGGTGCCTTACGTCACTTCACGTACAATAGTACGTGCAGAGGAAGACATCTCTTTAAGACAACTACCTTAAAGAGGGTTAAATGAAAACTGTATTAACATAATTAAGTTTCTCTTCTTTCTATCTATTAATGCTACCTTAATTATGAACTAGTACAAAACATGCAATTGAAATCTTATCTGTCTCTCTCTCTTTGTTTACGTTTACAGCTGATTAGTCTGCGGGATAAAAAGATATAATGGCCTATACCTATTTATGGATACGATTTCTGAACATTACTATATAAAGTAATATTCTCCAAATATTCTTTACCTTTTAGATAACATATTAATTAACTTTCTTCATGTGTAAATTTCATGTAACGATACACCCCGTTACATCACCCCTCCCTTAAACGACAATCACTCTGGCTGTCATTGGATGGAGTGGTCTCTATGTGACCACTTGATTTAATATTGAACTTGATTGGTCAGAACCATCATTTTAAATTCCATCGCATGAAGAACAAATCAATGTGGGGTGCTGATAGTGTGGCGCCTTCGGCTGCAGTTCGTGCAGCCGCGGGTGACGCACTGTTATCTCTTGCGGCAGACGGAACATCTGCCGTAGTATCTTCTTCTCGCGCAACACTAGAAGTTGCGAGAGCACGTGGTGGTTCACCACGTGAATACGACCCCTCTTTGGAGGTCGACTACGAATGCGAGTCGGACGAAATGGCCGACTCGGGGAGAATAGAACAGTCGCCTGATAGACGTCAGGCGGCTGACTATGAGCCTTCGAATGAGAGGGCTCATTCTGATAGACGAGTTAATAGTCTATTTGG
>NC_090617.1:2031216-2034123 GCF_004359215.1 Bremia lactucae
AACTCGCTCCAATTCGGATACGATTGGACGTAACCTCGAAGTATCTCTTCGAGGACGCGATTTACGCGTTCTGTTTGACCATCCGTTTCCGGGTGATCAGATGTTGACATAGTCAGCCGTGTTCCGAGAGATCGGAACACGGATTGCCAGAACGCCGCCGTGAATCTCGGATCTCTATCCGAGACTAATTCACGGGGTAACCCATGGAGTTTGAATACCGTGTCGATAAAGACACGGGCACAACCCGGAGCCGTAATCGACTCTGGTACCGCAGCAAGGTGTACCATCTTGCTGAATCTGTCTACAAAAACAAGGATTCCATTGTTTTTGTGTTCGTCTTCGGGAAATCCGAAGACGAAGTCCATAGATACGGACTGCCAACACTCTGCCGGAAGTGGTAGAGGTTGAAGAGGTGCACGGGATGAAGGGCTAGGCTTCACCCGTTGACATACCTCGCAAGCACTAATGTATTTGCGCACGAACTGATACTGGCGGGGCCAGTAAAGTCGCGATTTACTGTGAGGTAAGTCTTCTCACGTCCACGATGTCCATTTGTTGGAGCATCGTGACACTCATACATGATGCGCAAGCGCAAATCATTGTCAGTTGGGACGACGACACGTGGGGTGTCGCCGGTAATGGCTGTGTAATACAATAAGCCGTTACGTGTTGTGAATCGATCGGATGGCGATCGATATAAAGCCGGTAGATCTTTAAAAGATTTATCGGATGGATTCATGAGATGATCCATCAAATTAAGAAGGTCCTTATCTTCTTTGTAGGCTTTCTTTATGTCATCAGCTAAGGTTGATGACGGAACCCACATGTTCCGCTTGGAACTGGATACGCTTGAAGAAGCAGTATCCGTTGCGGAACAGGAGAACTTTAGCTTGAGACAGGCTCAAGCTAGTTCGACATCGTATCGTCCTCCAAGACGACACAAGCTTGGAGGTCCAGAACCTATGGGCCTCACATATGTCAAGAGCGAGAAACCTTGCTTTTCGAACAATGAGCGATTGCATTTCTGCAACCGCTGTCAAAAGTTAAGTCGCCACGCTCATGAGTGTAGCGTCCCACACCCAGTACCGAAAGGTACTGACCGTAATTTTGTACCGAATGCTTAAAAAGGCGACGGTCGCGGGTCCGACGTTGTTGCGAAATCGCAACAGCGAGGCGGACCGCCAAAAAATGGTCGGGGTCAGTAGGGGCGCAACGCCCTACTGATCCAGCTTCACGTGACCATCCGTGAGACCTTGCATGAACACCGTAATCAACGTGTGTTCATGAACTGGGTTGTTTGTGATACAACTCGCTAAGAGTCGTATATGCTAGGCATAAGCGTGAACATCACGTTTGCCTTGCTTGAATTTCAGAAGCTCTGATCCAGCTCTGAACTTAGCCCTAGGCGGTTCAAACGTCTGTTTGAGCTGGGCTTTAATAGCCTCTAGTGACCCAAAGACATATGGGTCGCGCGACTTAAGGCCTAGTGCCCAAGTTTTAGCACGACCTGCCAAATTTGACTGAGCAAATGCGACTTGCATTTGCTCGTCGACGATGTGACGAGCCCTTATGGCATCGTCCAACACGACAACCATCTTAAGAAAGAGTCTTCTTCGACTCCCCTATACTTAAAGATGTCAATCTTTAAGGTTTCTGGACGACGCGTGTGCGTCGTCCCAGGTACAGGGGTCTGTACCTGCTGTAACCTCAACAGTTCTGCCTGTTGATAGCATTGCTGATTAAGCAAGGCTGGCTTCTCCTTCGCCTCATAAAGTTCAAGTTGTATGAAATTGGCGATGGCTGAATGGAGGGCATCTCTGTCCAAACCGGACAGCATGGCCAAGATGGCATCGTTCCCTTCGGTCGAGCTCATTTGTTCTACCGCACTCCTTTCTATGTCACTTAGAAAGGAGTAGCTTCCAGGGGAAACGTGATGCGTGTTTCCATCATCATCTAACATGTCCACAATGTTTTATAATATAACTGTGGTCCTTGGACGGACTACAAAGTGCTACCAGGTGTAACGGGGCACTACGAGTTGTACTGCTTCAGTACAAGTCCACTTCGCACTGTTTATTGCGAGTGGTGCCTCACGTTATTTCACGTACACTAGTACGTGCACAGGAAGTCTACTCTTTAAAACACTTGCTTTAAAGAGGATTAAAAGTAAAATCTATATAATATAATTAAAATCTTCTGTTTCTATCGAATTAATACTAACTTAATTATAAACTAATACAATATATGTAGTAAAAGTCGTATCTGTCTCTCTGTTTGCGCGCGTCCAGTGCTGACTGGACCGCGGAGCAAGTAGATATAATGGTTTATATCTACCAATGAATAAGCTTTCCGAATATTACTATTCGGATGGATGAGCTTTCCGAATATTACTATTCGGATGGATGAGCTTTCCGAATATTGCTATTCGGAAAGCTAATCCGTTGGTGGTCACCCATCGGATGGATGAGCTCTCTGAATATTACTATTTGGAAAGCTTATCCATTGGTAGATATAGGCCATTATATCTACTTGCTCCGCGGACCAGTCAGCACTGGACGCGCGCAAAGAGAGAGACGGATAATACATTTTTACACGTACAGTGTACGTCACCTAACGGAAGGCACCACTCACAACTGAAGCAGTGTGAAGTGGACTTGTACTGAAACAGTACAAGTCGTAGTGCCCCGTTACACCTGGTAGCACTTTGTAGTCCGTCCAAGGACCACATTTTCCACATCTAACATGGACATGTTAGATGATAGTGGGAATACGCATCACGTTTCCCCTGAAAGCTACTCCTTTCTAAGTGATATAGAAAGGAGTGCGGTTGAACGAATGAGTTCGACCGTAGGAAACGATGCAATCTTGGCAATGCTGTCCAATTTGGACAGAGATGCCCTCCATTCA
>NC_090617.1:2034907-2043621 GCF_004359215.1 Bremia lactucae
GAGGTTTTTAAAACCCGACTCAAACAGACGTTTGAGCCACCAAGGGCTGAGTTCAGAGCTCGTTCAGAGCTTCTGAAACTTAAGCAAGGCAAGCGTGATGTGCACGCATATGCCCAGCACATACGACTCTTAGCGAGTTGTATTACCAATAACCCAGTCCATGAACACACGTTGATTACGGTGTTCATGCAAGGTCTTACGGATGGTCCCGTAAAGACCCACCTGTTCCGCTTGGAACTGGATACGCTTGAAGAAGCAATATCCGTTGCGGAACAGGAGGACTTTAGCTTGAGACAGGCTCAAGCAAGTTCGTCATCATATCGTCCACCAAGACGACATGAATTAGGAGGTCCAGAACTTTAAAATAAGTGCCGACACGAAAAATCAGCCGAAAATATAGTTTTAGCGATTCAGGAGGCCAAAGGAAACCACAACAATTTTGATAGCTCAAACAGTATTACTGAAAGCTTAAGTTAGATGCCTCGATACTAGACAGCGGGTCTTGCAGACATCTCGTAAATGACGAATCTTTATTAAAAAACCTAAAGCCGTGTCAATTGGAGTGCCATTTGGCGGATGGCGAGATAATCCGACTCACTCAAGTCGGAAATGTGGTTTTGACGGTGATGGCTCAAGGTCGTGAGAAGCAAATCACACTTACCGAGGTATCCAGGGCTTCCGAGCTTTCAAGAAACATTATTTCGTATGGCAAGCTCCAGTGTAAAGGTTTTGGTCTTGGGTATATCAGTAGTTGTCGCACCTTGACACGAAGGTCAGATGGAATGGTGATATTCGACATTGACATGAAACAGAATTTGCTTAACGTGCAAGTGGTGGACACTGAGAAAAATCTTAAGTCCTCAAAAGAAGTGATAACCGCAGCGCTTGCTGAATGATCAAAGTCACCAAGCACCGACATCCAAAGTGGTACATTGTATCATTTTCACCAATTGTTGGGTCATCTTTCGTTTGACACCATTGAAAAGATGGCAAAGGAACTAAATTCTGGAATTGTGATTACGAGCTCTTCAAGGCCTATATGTATTTCGTGTGCTCAAGGGAAGCAGCTCGAAAACGCTCAGTCGAAAAAGATACAGGTAACAACTCCCCAATAGATCGAATTGGGGGGGGTCTGCTCAGATTTCAAGGGTCCTATGACGCCTATGGACAGACTTGGAAATACGTACCTAGTCTACTTTATCGATCACAAAACCAACTATTACAGGGCATTCTTGGCACCAACGAAGGATAAGGCAGCAAAGAAGTTTGAACACAGCGTTTTTCGAAGGAGATTTGGATATAAGATTAACGTATTGCGTACTGATGCAGGTGGCGAATACGAAAGTATGGATTTATTTTGCAAAACCATTGGAGTAGCTCGCCAAGTCAACGAAGCTCGCAATCAACTTTCGAATGGCAAAGCAGAGCGTATAAACAGGACGATTTTAAACATGGCAAGGTCAATGATATTCGCTAGTCGGTTACCTATATCATTTTAGGGGATGCCGTAGAATACGCCGCCTTCATTGTAAATCGTAGTCCTACGAGTGCAAATGCAAAACGAGCATCACCAATCGAAGTGCTAACAAATTAAGTGCCAGATTTACGGGACATTGTAGCTTTTGGTTCCGTGTGTACTGTGTATTGAAACCCAGGCAAAAAATTAACTTGCACAACGATCTCAGGTAGGGATTATCCTTGGAAAAAGTGATGAAGTCATGGGGTTCAGCGTTTTCCTGCAGAAAGCCATTAAGGTTACGGTAACCCTACACGTGCAGAATGTTAAAACTTTTAGCACGGACCAAATCATCAACTTCGAAGAACATCGGCTTTTGAAATCAAGGAGAAGAAGTATACCATTCGAAACCCAAGATGAAGACAGGTGTAAAAAAGACTAACACCTGGAAAAGGGATGCGCATCAGACCAGAAGTAAAGCCAGGTCAAATGAAGTGATACAGGCTCGGGAGGAGCCAATGAGACCTGCGCAAGTCGTTGCCCGCGTCTATGAAAGGGACCCTAAGCATTATGGTGAAGCCATGAAAAGTTCGAAATGCGAAGGGTGGAAGATAGCAATGACTGAAGAATTGAAGGCATTGGAAGATAATGGGGTGTGGGTATTGACTAAGCGACCGCCCCACAGTAACGCCTTACACACTAAATGTACAAGACGAAGAATGATTCTAATGGAGACATCGAACGATTAAAGGCCAGGCTTGTGGCATGTGGTAACGAGCAGGTATATGGAATTGATTTTGAATTCACTTTTGCTGCTGTTATGGATATGTCAACAGCTAAAGTGTTGCTGGCATTGGCGGCCCTTTGGGGCTTTCCAGCCAAGAATGGAGGCATTTCGATGCTTACGTTAAGGCGGATAAAGAGCCAGGATAAAAGATATATCTCCACGTACCGCAGTCGATGAAATTGGTTACTGAAATCCAAATAAATTTTGGGCGTCAAAGACAAACACGAAGTTGTATTGGAATTACGAAAAAGTTAGTGCGACTTGAAACAAGCGGGGCGTCTGTGGAGCCAATTGCTACATCATAAATGGAAAGGAGCAGGGTTTCAACAATGCACCTCAGACATGTGTCTTTATTGGAAACGCGACAATATTGGTATTGTTGTTGTAAATGTACTTGTCGATGATCTTTTGACTACATGGACAATCTTAAGGGCTGTAGAAGATCTTTTCACGGGATTGAAGAGTTTATCCATCAAAGATCTGGGTCAAGTAAGCAAGTTTCTAGGAATGCGAGTGAAACTCGAAGATGCTCAAGGTTATATTCTAGATCAGGAGGAGACTATCACTAAATTTTGCGTGAGGAAGCGAACCCCACGTGTGCACCCATTGGCGCCGACTGCTACGAAGTAGCAACGAGTGATGTCACCTTTCTCGAGAAATCACCCAAGGATGGTGGACCCACAATTAAGGAATTTCAATCACTTGTTGGGTCTTTATTGTGGATATCGAGCTGTATTAGACCTAATTTAGCTTTCACGGTTCACAAAGCAACGAGACAGACACACAAGCCAAGACTACAAGACTGGGAGCTTGCGAAAAGGATTGCCAGGTACCTTAAAGGAATCAAGGCTCTAAAGCTAGAAATGTAGCTGAATCAAGAGAAGTACACCGGCATATGTTTGACGTCGTACAGTGACGCTGACTTTGCAGCCGACAAACAAGATCGCAAGTCGCTTACAGGAGGCATTATACTCCTCAATGGTATGGCTATTGGTTGGAAGTCCAAGAAACAAGGAGAGGTTGCTTTATCAAAATGAAAGCCGAGTTTGTAGCAGCTTCGGAAGTCGCAAGGGACCTATCGGTCGTGCGTGAAATGCTTACGAAAATTGGTTTGAAGCCAGCCTTACCTATGGTTTTGTACCTGGACAACCAAGCAGTTATAAGCCAACTCATGGGTGAAGCATCATCCGCAAAAGCCAAGCACATCGATGTACGAAACAAATTTCTGTGCGATTATGCTAAAAAGGGGTAATTTTAGCGCATTATGTGAAGACCGAACTAATGCTAGGTGATTTACCCACTATGGCGTTAGATATGCACAAGATTGAAGAGTTGCGAAAGTTGATGCATATTAACTAAGGGCTGGAGGTGAGCATATGACAGAGGAGGAGTGTTGAAATATGTACAAAGAAGTTGCATAGGGCGACGTTTCAAATCACGCGCAGACAAGGTGCGTAATGCGACTTTTCAAGATACACACAAAGAAGGTACAGTGAGTGCAAATTAAAGGCTCATTTCTCACCTAAGTTAAACTGTCGCATTCCTGTGCCGAGAATTTAGACTAAAAACGCTTGTCGGATTTCAATGGCAGAGTGATGGGTTTAGAAAAGTATGTGATATTTCAGTTTATTAAACAAATATTTGGTGGTCCTTACGATTAAGTGTGTAATCACGTAAAATAATTATTTACAAGTTTATTAAGAACGCAGTCGATGCCTGTCAACACTTCCGATTTTAGTAATAGTATTCGGTTGTCTTGCGCCTTCCATGGGCGCAAGACACACGCAGCGAGTGCAATTTGGCTGACTTGGGTGAACATTGATGGCTTGTTCGTAGATTTAAACAGTGCGTTTGAAATGCTCGCTCACAGCCGTAGAATTATGCAGGGTTGTTGCTTGGAAGCCAACTCATTTTTGCTAAAGGACACTTTGGCAGGAGACGAATGTCCCCCGCTGCCATTGCTGTCATCACTGCAGCTGCTGCTGCTATTATCCGTCTCTTCACTTGAGGCACTGCTGGGATTTTTGCTGTAGACAATTGAGTTTGCTTGTGCAGATTTCGACTTTTGCATCATTGGCAAAGATGCAGCCCACGAAGACAGCGATGACAACGATCCTGACGATGACTCCGACCCGCATTGGCCACGGGGTCCGCTGCTTGTAGCAGGCACATTGTTTGTGGTGGCATTAGAAGAAGCAGCCATGTCGTCCCTGTGAGCAATCTCACTGTCACTCATGTCACGCAGCAAATACAGCACGTTGTTGGCTACAGTTGGCCAGTCAAGAATGAGATGACGGATAGACTGTTCGACGCGAGATTGAAACTTGCGCACGAGGGCAATCCCGACGTCTTCCGATAACGAGGAGCGATGTTTCAGCGCTGTGCGTTTCAGTAGA
The DNA here is from genome assembly GCF_004359215.1 of Bremia lactucae. Lineage (NCBI taxonomy): Eukaryota > Oomycota > Peronosporomycetes > Peronosporales > Peronosporaceae > Bremia > Bremia lactucae. The sequence goes on from NC_090617.1 coordinate 2,039,547, forward strand.
TCAACTAGCTCAGTAAACGTCAGGAGAACCCCCATATCAGCGCGCGCATGGATTACACGGACAATCCCAGCCTCATCTTCGAAAGGAATGTAGTCCGGTTCACACGGCGTATTCAACTTATACTGTTGGCGCTTTTTGAGGCGACGGTGCAGCGCTGCAAAATGAACCCCATGTACCTTGGCAGCATTTCGCAGACTCATGCCATGAATGGCAACATCTTCCATAGCTGCTTCCCATACTTTGGCCGGCACCAAATTGCTCTGCCGGTAGTTTCGATCGCTTGAGTTGCTGTCCGAGTGGACGGCACGGCCGTTGCTGCTGTCTGGGCTCCTACTTTGGCTAAATGAGCTTTCTCCCCTTGATTTAAGCTGTAGCTGCCAGGAGCGTAAATTTTGCTGAAGCATTGGGTTGCCTGCCTTGTTAGCGTCTTCCCACGTGTACGGGAGGCAAAGTTGCACTGGACTGAGCTGAAGCGGTGAAGAAGGAGGCAAAGCCGCCGTTTGACGGTAATTATGTTTCTGAACCCAATGGTTGTTGTTTTGGTGATCCATATCATAGCGTTGGTGCTGTTCGCGCTCGCAATTTTGACTCTGTGACAACTGATGCGACGATAAGAGGCCCTCTAAGCTGTTTCCACTGCCAGCTCGGCTTCTGCTGTCACACCGACCCACCTCATCCACTTCGGCAAAGTCGTTTTCACGCTTGAAGATGGTGAGCCATTCTTGCGACGGAAAGCTCGTTGGGAGAGCACTACGGCCATTTCGTCCGACTATCGTCCGCACGACGTTGACGATGTCGGCGTCCGCATAACCCTCGAGTCGGTGGTAGCGTCCGTCGCGCATTTTGTAGTCTTCGTATTGCTGTACAAATTGTTCCCGAAGCACGGAAACGATTTCGTCGTTGAGCTCGGGCGTGAGTTCACAGAATAGCGGTGGAGTCATCACAGCGGTTATTGGCACAACGCTCGGCAACTGTCCGCCATTGGGACTGCGTTGGCCTAAGACTAGCGAATTTAATTGGGGGAAAACGTAGCGATCATTAGATGTAACGCCACAGCTACTTGTGGTCGGAAGCGATAAAGGCCTTTTGTCGTTTTTGGACGGGCTGGTGGAGGAATCTGGCGACGACGGGGCATGTCGCAGCTGCCGCAACGTGTGCTGACGCACGAGGCGGTGAAGTGCAGACTGTTGAAGCCCAAAGTCTTGTGACGCCTGGCGCAGCGATACGCGGCGCTCGACAACCGCGTGCAGAGCTTGCGCCCACACGCGGTCGCTCACGGGACTTGTGCTCCAGTCGCGGCAAAAAACACTCATCCGTACTTGTTCTGAATGGGGCGAGATCTGTTGTGTGACTTCTCTCGCGCGGTCGTTTTCGGTAGTTCTGTAGCGTTCTTTAAGGCGGATAGAGCAGCTAAGTACGAAGATGGTGTAAGAACGTACTGTATCAGCCGACTTCACCATAAGATTTGAAACGTGTTTTTCTTTGGAGGATGCCTTAACTTACGGGTCAACTTTTTTCGTACCATTTGCACTTAGTGCCGCCTATTATCACTGGCTGTTTCGATCCAGAAGTAGGACGGAGTGATTTTTCTTCATACTTGATCAGCGCAGATGCCGATGGGAACAGACTAGAAATAATACCGGTTCGGTATACATTGTTTAGGCTCAATACTGACGGCACAGTTTGTTGTAGTATTTATGAGTGCACACCCAACATTAGATGCTACTTAAAAGATCAGAAGTCTGCGAAGAGATTAAGAAACACCATGTGCCTAGAATAATTCTATAATGCGTCTGAATCCGAAGGGAGATGGGCAGCTAACAGACAGTCTACAGAATCTTATATCTTGGTTAGCTTACATTTCGATTAAAAGTCGGACTTGTACTGTCGGTCGAGCCGGCACGCAATGTCTGCTCCTACAGTGTTCTTATCGTACTTAGGATTTAGTGTCGGTCATGAAACTATTACCATGCGATCCCAAAGTGCGCTAGTGTGTTTTATCATTCAAGCAAAACATCATCATCGTTTAGCAAATATCGATATTTTGGTTGTAACAAAATAATCTGTTTAAAGGACCACCTGTTGCCAAGAGCCATCATTTTACAAAGATGACTGCAGTCATTCGAGTAAACGCTATACAGCCTTAACGTCAGCTAATGACCTCTGCGGCAGCCGTGCGTACGCCAAATGTATCGGATGCCATTGTGCATCTACAACGTGCCTTTCTGCCAAAGCAAAATTCGTTTAAATATTAATATCCATGGGAAATTTTATGCTTAGCACTTCTTTCCGGTTCGTCAACTATTTCACCTAAACCTTAACTCCTCGAAAGGTAGCTCGCGCGTAGTACCAGTAGGTGTCTTATACTGCATCAAGCTCGTTGAATGCCCGATAAGTGAAAATTTAAGTTTTCTTTGAAACTGGCACAATGTTGTTTTCTTGTTATTGTAACGGGGCACTACGACTTGTACTGTTTCAGTACAAGTCCACTTCACACTGCTTCAGTTGTGAGTGGTGCCTTTCGTTAGGTGACGTACACTGTACGTGCAGAGGAAGACTTCCCTTAAGACAAGTTAACTTAAGAGGGTAAAATGAAAACTGTATTAATATAGTTAAGTGTCTCTTAATCTATCTTTGTAAATGCTGACTTAACTATAACCTAATACTAAACATGTAAATGAATTCTTATCTATCTTATCTTGTAACTCTCTTTAATTACTTCTACAGCTGATTAGTCTGCGGAATAAATAGATATAATGGCCTATACCTATTTATGGATAAGAATTCAGGATATTACTATATAGAGTAATACCCTCCAAATATTATCTACCTTTTAGATAATATATTAATTAACTTTCTTTAAGTGTAAATTTCATGTAACGATACACTCTGTTACATCACCTCTCCCTTAAACGACAATCACTCTGAATGTCATTAGATGGAGTGGTCGCTATGTGACCACTTAATTTTTAAAATGATTTTGATTAATCAGATCCATCATTTTAAATTTCATCGCATGAAGAAACAATTCATGCGGGGTGCTGATAGTGTGGCGCCTTCGGCTGCAGTTCGTGCAGCCGCGGGTGACGCACTGTTATCGCTTGCGGCAGACGGAACATCTGCCGTAGTATCTTCTTCTCGCGCAACACTAGAAGTTGCGAGAGCACGTGGTGGTTCACCACGTGAATACGACCCCTCTTTGGAGGTCGACTACGAATGCGAGTCGGACGAAACGGCCGACTCGGGGAGAATGGAACAGTCACCTGATAGACGTCGGCGGCTGACTATGAGCCTTCGAATGAGAGGGCTCATTCTGATAGACGAGTAAATAGTCTATTTGGATCCGACGATGAGGATGATCCCTCATCGCCCGTACGATCTCCCATACGGTCACCTGCACGTGTTTCTGTGCAAGGTGATGACGATGGCGTAAGCCATCGTAAGAAAAGTTCTTGTGGTACCCCTGCTTCAGTGGGTACCACTCAGGGGAATGAAGACAGTAAAATGTCTCATCTCGCCCCTGAAAAGAAGCCATGGCTTTTGCCAGAAAAGCTCATCAATAGCTTGTCTGGAGAAACTACTCCTCACAATAAAAACCCCTTTTTATTGCGACAAAGCTACATGGCCTTGATCCCAGCGCGAAGAACTTTCGCGCTGAGGAAGATTTCTATCTCGATGCTTTTCTTAAGCACCGATGGTTTAGTGGCAATAATAAGCGAGATAAAGTCTCGCTTATGCAATCCTGGAGCGCGTTCATTCGCAATGTCAAAGACATTGGACGCGAGGCCTGGCTACAAAAACTTATCGCGAATCGCGTTAAACTTGAGAAAAGAACTCCAACCGGTGCAAAGTATAAATTGCATCGGTTGTCACGTGAGGCTGGGCTTCCATGCCTCACGTGGGGTGATCCCTGTCCGTGTTGTGTAGACAACTCGAAGAGGGTAAAAGGGGATGTCTATTCCCTTTCTTCGCCCTGGGGAAGGGCTCGCATCTCTATTGAGATGCGTGACGCGATTGACGTTTTGCAATCGATTTACAAGCGCCAAGGGCGCGTGTTTTCCGATGGGCCTTCTGA
>NC_090617.1:2050010-2075180 GCF_004359215.1 Bremia lactucae
GATACCTCATCACCAGGTGCAGAGACACATAATGATTGTGTGTCTGGAGCAACTTTTGTCAAGAGATTTGCAAATTCTCTTGAGGTTGCTGGATCAGTAGGGCGTTGCGCCCCTACTGACCCCGTCCATTTTTTGGCGGTCCGCCTCGCTGTTGCGATTTCGCAACAACGTCGGATCCGCGACCGTTGCCCTTTTTGGCATTCGGTCCAAAATTACGTTCAGTACCTTTTGGTGCTGGACGTGGGGCACTACACTCATGAGCGTAATGTCCCAATTTTTGGCAGCGATGGCATTTCTGCGATCGCTTAGTGTTCGGAAAGCGAGGTCTCTCGCTTTCAACGTAGGAAAGGTCCATGGGAGTACGTGCCGTTCCACTTCTTTCTTCTGAGTCGGGCTCAAAATTAATGTCTTCAACATAGGAGTTTATTAACTAGAGATGTCCGTCATGAAATTGACTTGGTTCTGGGATCCAAATACTGTGTCACAAGACAGTGGCTTTTACCAAGGGAACTGTCTGACGTCATTGACGATTTTTTTCGTTCTAAACACGAGGCTGGATGGTACGAGAGAGCATATCTCCTCATTCGACACCGACATGTTGTGTCAAAGTCAAATCGTAATTGGCGCATTGTATATGCTTATAATAAGCTTAATGCTGTCACTATACCAGCACAAATCCCGTTCCTAGAAGTGAATATCTTCAGAACAATTTGGTGGGATGTACAATGTACAGCGCATTGGACATAGTCGATGGATACTACCAATTGCTCAAGAGAGCTAGCGAATTCCCACTTACAGCAATTAGCACCCCAAGCGGCATGTTATGGGAGTGGTTGGTTATGCCACAAGGGCTTTCCAACGCCCCGGCAACATTTAACCGTCTACTGACGCAACTGTTTCGCCCTCATCGGACTTATTTCGATGCCATTTTTGTCCATAGTCGTGCGGAGCAGGGTAGGTCAGATATGGAAAACCATTTAGACCATTTGCGAGCAGTGCTCGAGTGTATGCGCACAAATAAATTGTAAGCCAATGCATCTAAACGCACCGATCGAGATTCGAGCTCAATCGCTTGGACGAAATGAGCCATTTCTTAGCTTGAACCAAAGAATTGGTTCTATGGGTTGAGTACTTGGCCATTAAAAAGGAGCCAAATTAGAGAAGGCGTATCTGACAATGTTGTCCAGTGCTTGTTGCTCCCCGCCCCCTGCTGCATCGCTCACAGCCACCAAGTATAAAATGCTCAGGCCAAGATTTGACACTTTCAGTCCAAAGAAATCCACATGATTCTTAAGCCATGACAACCTTTCTCCAAACGTCTTTCTTCGATCAAAAAAAACTGATCTTAGACCAGCATATATTTCGGACCCATCAAATTTTCGAATAGCTAACTTTCGTTGTCTGGCGTCCGGGGTCCTGTAATTTACCAGGGGCGGCATGCGTTGAATCGGCACTGGGGGGCTATGAGCTTGATTCGGAGGAAACTGCACAGGGGTTTGAGGGGTTTCTTGTTCGCTCTGTGCCACCCTATCTCGTGCCCTTGGATGATACCGATTTTGGTCACCCAAAATCTCATTTCGACCCCTCATCGCAGAATCGTCCAAGGCATCGCGGTGTAGTCGACCAGCGAAATCCGCACCTAGCACGAATGTAAACATCCCACTTTCAACCGCACTTCTTAACCTTTCATCTTCGGCCAACCTGGATTGAGAAGCTTCTATCTTCATCATTCGTTCATCTATCCCAGTAAACATATCCATCATCTTGGATAGCGCCTCAGTTTCCGTACCCCTTTCAGAAGAATGAGATGGTATGATTGTTGCCGATTCCGACCTAGCCCTTTCGTGACTAGAATTTGTCGGAAGCTCGATATCACTTGCAGGTGAGTTGGTAGTTGGGCTCATAACCTGTTAAATTAGTGTAGAATAGGAAGCTTACGAACGAAGTAGTAAATGGGAAACTAATATGTATTATCTGAATCCTACATGTGCATCACTAATTAGTCTGTCCTAAATTACCTTATAGGAGTTAATTAGTATCTGACACGTTATAGGTCATGCGACAGTGTAACTTAGGTGAGTAATGAGCCCTTAATTTGCACTCACTGTACCTTCGTGTGTATCTTGAAACGTCGCATTATGCACCTTCTCTGCGCGTAACTTGAAGCGTCGACCTATGTACCTTCTTTGTGCATTGTTCAACACTCTCTGCTATGTTTGAACAAAATTGAGCGAAAGCATCGATAGAAGACAACTGTTTTTTGCGCCCCTATAATAAAGAAGAATCAAAGTGAATTTGTTATTATTAAAATATTTACCTGATCCGGTATTCTGACATTTGTGAAGGTAAAAATTCCAAATGTGTTACGTCGCAGCTGTAATGGGGCACTGCCGACTTGTACTGCTTCCGTACAAGTCCGTTACGCACTGCTTCAGTGCGAGTGGTGCCTGACGTTACGCACACCAGTACGCGCAGAGGAAGATTTGCTTTAAAACACTGGCTTTAAGAGGGTTAAAAGTAAACTCTATTTAATATAATTAAGTTCTTCTGTTTCTATCTATTAATACTAACTTAATGTAAAACTAATACAAAACATGTAATGAAGTCTTATCTGTCTCTCTCTTTGCGCGCGTCCAGTGCTGACTGGACCGCGGAGCAAGTAGATATAATGGCCTATATCTACCAATGGATAAGCTTTCCAAATATTACTATGTAAAAAAGTATTCTTCAAATATTATCTACCTTTTAGATAATGTATTAATTACGACCTTTAAGTGTTAATTTCATGTAACGACACACCCCGCTACATCACCGCTCACCAAAACCACAATCACTCTGACTGTCATTAAATAGATTGGTCACTACATCACCGCTTAATTGAAAACGATGTCGATTGGTCAGAACCATCATTTTCAATTCTATCGCATGATTAACGATTCCATGCGGTCGGCGAATAGTGCGAAACCTTCGGCTGCGGTACATGCAGCCGCGGGCGACGCATTGTTGTCTCTTGCGGCAGACATTTCGTCTGCCGTAGTATCCTCTTATCCCGCAACACTAGATGTTACGGATGCACGTGGTGAGTCACCACGTGAATGCGACTCCTCTTTGGCGGACGACAACGAATGCGAGTCAAACGAGAATGCCGACTCGGAGAGAGCAGAACAGTCGCCTGATCATCGTCAGGCGGCTGACAATGAGCCTCGAATGAGGAGGCTCAATCGGATAGACGTGCTATTAGGATTAGCTATAGCATTTTGGGTTCAGACGATGAGGATGATTCCTCATCGCCAGCACCGTCTCCCGTGCCGTAACCGGCACTAATTTCTGTGCGTGGTGATAACGATGGCGTAAGCCATCATAATAAAAGTTCTTGTGGTACTCCTGCTTCAATTGGTACCACACAGGGGAGCGTAGACAATAAAACGTCTCGTCTTGCCCCTGAGAAAAAGCCGTGGCTTTTGCCCGAACGGCTAGTTAGTAGCATGTCTGGAGAGACTACTCCTCAAAATAGATATACTTTATTTATTGCGACAAAGCTACATGGCCTCGATACCAGCGCGAAGAATTCTCGCGCTGCCACTTCGCACTGCTTTAGTGCGAGTGGTGCCTCACGTCACTTCACGTACACTAGTACTTGCAGAGGAAGATTTGCTTTAAAACACTTGCTTTAAAGAGGGTTAATTAAAAACTGTTTTTGTATAATTAATTTCTTTTGTTTGTATCTATTTAATACTAACTTAATAATGAAGTAATACAAAAATGTAATAAAGTGTTATCTGTCTCTTTCTTTGCGCGCGTCCAGCGCTGACTGGACCGCAGAGCAAGTAGATATAATGGCCCTTATCTACCAATGTATAAGCTTTTCGAATATTACTATGTAAAGAAAATATTCTCCAAATATTATCTACCTTTTAGAAAATATATTTATTAACAACCTTTAAGTGTTAATTTCATCTAACGATACACCCCGTTCCAGGAAGGGTTCCGTCGTACTGTCGAACGAAACCCGGAACGTCTATCATTAGTTGGGAACGATGTTTCCAACTATCACGAGGGTGGATACTCTCGCCATGAACGAGAAACCTTTTCGAACCCTTTTCACCTCACGGTGGTTTGTGAAGCGTTCAACATGGAAACGCTTTTCACCACTCGAATTCGTCAATGGATGAAGAAGGGGAGGGAATGTCGGGTTCGCCTCGTTCGCTGAACCCGAGTCAATACCGCGACTTGAATCACGTCCTCCGTTGATTGAGGGAGGACATTTTGGTCACGAGTGATCCCGTCATTGCAAGTTAGTGGTGAAATTTGACAATGTTCCGTGACCAGTTGATAAAAATGTGCGCAAGTTGTGGTTGGTCAATTAGCAAACGAACGGACACATCGGTTTTTTTGAAACGAGCTGGTGACAACTCGTCAACAGATCTTAACCCTGGGAGATGTAGTGGATCGTCTGGTTCGTGAGAACTAGACTCTGTCCCGAGACTATCATGCTTTAGATCGGGTCATGAGGCTTTGGCAGACGTTAGACCGATCCGAAGTGATTCGGCATCGGAAGAAGCCTCGTAATGATTGTACAGGCGGAGATGCCCGACATAAAAATCAAATAGGATGCATACGCACCCTACGAGCGATATCGATCGTGTACGCATTGCCTTGGCGGCAGTCAACGAAACGGCCTTGAATCTGGGGGCTCGATCTGAGACCAGTTAACAGGGTAACCCATGGAGTCGAAATATCGAGTCAACAAAGACGCAAGTACAGCTTTGGCTGAGCTCAACTCCGGGATTGCAGCAAGATGTACGATCTTGCTGAAACGATCAACAAACACAACAATACCATTATTCTTGTGATCGTATTCGGGAGATCCGAAGACGAAGCCCATAGATACGGACTGCCAACACTCTGCCGGAACAGGAAGAGGTTGTAACGGAGTACGCATCCAAGACTAGACGGTGCGCGAGCTGGCCGAAGCGACCGGGAGTCTCGACTCCCTCGCGCACCTCGGAGCAAAGCGTTATTAAGAAAAAAAAGTCGAAGTACTCCGGTGATTGTCCGGATCGGCTTCGTTAAGAGTTACCACCGAGTCGGGCGATAACGCCGACTCGGCCCAGTCACCTACAAAGGGAGTAGCAGGTGACTTACACCAGTCACCTCTAATTGGAGCACGAGGTGAATTATTCCCCACAGGGACGCATTAGTGTCTACTGTAACAATTTCATAACAAGCAGCTGCACTGAGCCGTGTAGCTACCAGCTTTGCGGCCTCACAGGCGACGAGCATGGTTTTCGAAACCATGCGCAATCAAAAGTTGGAATTAAAATAAAACCAAAAATTGCTAATTTACAAAGAGAGACATAATAGATATAACGAGGTGTACCGCTACATGAAATTAGCAGTTAAAGGATGTTAATTAATATATTATCTAAAAGGTAGATAACATTTGAAGAATATTACTTTACATAGTAATATTCGAAGAGCTTATCCATTAGTAGATATATGCCATTATTTCTACGTGTTTTGCGGTCCAGTCAGCCCTGGACGCGCGCAAAGAGGGAGACAGATAAGAATTTATTACGTGATTTGTATTATTATGTAGTTAAGTTAGTATTAAAAAGCTAGAAACAGAAGAACTTTTAATTATAATTAATACAGTTTACTTTTATCCCTCTTTAAGTGTTTTAAGAAAAGTCTTTCTCTGTACGTACTAGTGTACATGAAGTGGCGTGAGGCACCACTTACACTGAATAGTGCGAAGTGGACTTGTGCTGAGGCATAAAAAGTCGGCAGTGCCCCGTTACACTTCTTCTACCATAGAGGATCTATCACATAATTAGCGCTTCCCGCGCTCGTAAAAGGATTGGAGGTTATCACTTCCTTCAGCATTCTTATAAGAGATGGGCGTCCTTTAATAGGGTCTTTCAGGGAGTATGTATAACGGGGTTTATCGTTACATGAAACTAACACTAAAAGGTTGTTAATTAATATTATCTAAAAGGTAGATAATATTTGCTCCGGAATCGGACATACGGTTATGGACGCCGACAGCGAGCGCATCTCTTGCACATACTCTTGCAGAGATCGCTTCGCCTGTCGCGCCCCAAAGAAGCGCGTCTGAAGCAACACTTCGTTGTTCGGTGGCTGGTACATGGCGCGAATCTTTTCTTTAAAGATCGTCCATGTAGGGAACGCCTTTCTGTCCGCCATAAGCGCTGAGTAAGCCCACTCTGAGGCCTTACCGCGCAGATGCGACATAGCGTACGACACCATCCGGCTATCGTCCTCGATGAGCTGCGCGACACTGCATTGCTCCACGGCTAAAAGCCAGTGGACAATCGTGTGCGCCAAGTGTTCTATCGTACTTAGGTGAGTCCATCCGAATGGGCCTCGGCTGATGCGGCCGGACAGAGAGCATCTCAACAGTCCTGTTAAGAGCCTCGTTCCGAGTCTGCTCACGCCTCAGCTCATGCTGAGTCTGACTGACGGATTCCGCCGCAGCATGGCTCTGTGCCTCGGACGCGGCTCTCCGCTGTCCGAGCACGAATGTCTCAAACTGCTTCAACTGAGCAACATGTTGCTCAGGAGGACTACCCAGGAGCCAGGTTAGGGCTAGTTCACCAAGTCCTTGCGCCATACGCCCTGCCACCTCCCGATGATGTTCGGAGAGGTGGGGAAATGAGCTTAATCGATGTTGAGGCTCATCCTCACGTAGACACGCAGAGATGCGGGTCGTGGGAAGGATTACAAGTGCAACGAAGTGTAGTCGGGCACGTCTTAGTACCGCTGCAGCATTCAGCTTATTGAATGCGTGCACTATCCGCCACCCTCCTGCGGCCTTTCGCACACAAAAGGTCGGAGAGCTATGTGGGGAGGTTAACTCCTATACATGGCCCGCTTTTAATCGATCGGTAAAGAATTTATCGATCGCAACTACTTGCTCACGAGGCAGTGGCCACTGCTTCATGACACAGTGCTTCGATCCCGGTTTGAGCTCGATCTCATGTCGAATTCCTTTATCCTTAGGCAACTCGCATGGAACTGCTTCAGGGGATAAGTCCCTCAAAATCAATCGAATCCTTGTATAAAGGATTTGTCTTAAGTGACTCCCAGGATTGAGTAGTTTATCTCTCAATCCGAGTCTTCACAGATTTGTCCATCGATGAGCTGCTGAGAACCCGTTCGTTCTCTGCAAAAATTACCGCTGACCGAATATCGGTTACGTATTCGTCCTCTGTAACGAGTACGCAGATATGCTTAATTCTTCCACTATGCAGATCTCTCAAGGACCGTTTAGGTGTTAGGGTTGGTAATTGAATTATCTCCGAAGCTAACGTCGGAGGCGTATACAGATCAAGGGTATAAGCGCCTACTCTTGATCCGTCATTAACCAAGACATTTAATGTCTCGGTTTCCTCCTGGAATTTACTCACAGGCTGCCGAGGGATTAATCCCTCGGGATGCTGAAGTCTAATTACTTCAGCATTTACTATTTGGAGAGATTTCTCCTCAAGTACGTGGGGACTTATTTCCTCAACGTCCTCCGAGCGTGATTGCGCTATCACAGTTGGGTCCTCTACGGTCGACTCTCAATTCGACCCAGGATCATCGTGTTATCCCTTTTAAACAAACGGTATTTCCTTGAATGTCGGCCGCTAGGCGTACATTCATGTCTCAATCCACTCGACTTATTCGAGTGGTGGGCCTTCGGCGCTGCCTGTGCATTCGCACAGCCGCGGCAGCTGACTCCACAGGGTGATTAGTAATCACACTGTGATCCTGTGCAGTCATACCAACGACCGTACCACAAGCGGGGCCATCGCACTCACTCGTAGTACATCTACACGCTTGTGGACGCTCCAAGACGTTCATCAGTTGTCCATCTGATGAACAAGCGGCAGGCATCTTTATGGATCGGTGCTGCCAGCTGATCCTTGACTCGTATTTTCTGAGCCCAGGTAAACCTAGGATGACATCAAATTTGTCATACAATTCTAGTACGATGAAATCATCATCGTGCAGTAAATCTTGTAACGTGTAGTGAAATTTCACTACGCGTTTCATGACTGTAATCGATGGGCCTGTCGCTATCGCACCGTCATCCTCGTTGGAGGGATGTCGCGCTCAACATATTTGAGCCTACTACCCTCTAGTGACTGGCGACGAATAAAGTTATTTGACGTTCCGCAGTCCACTACGGCCCTAAGTGACAAATCATTTGTCACTTTTAACTTCAAGGTGATGAGGGATTTCTCATCACCAGGTGCAGAGACACATAATGATTGTGCGTCTGGAGCAACTTTAGTCAAGAGATTTGCAAATTCTCTTGAGATTGCTGGATCAGTAGGGCGTTGCGCTCCTACTGACCCCGACCATTTTTTGTTGGTCCGCCTCGCTGTTGCGATTTTGCAACAACGTCGGACCCGCGACCGTTGCCCTTTTTGGCATTCGGTCCATAATTACGTTCAGTACCTATCGGTACTGGGCGTGGTGCACTACACGCATGAGCGTAGTGTCCTAACTTTTGACAGCGATTGCATTTCCGCAATCGCTTGTTGTTCGAAAAGCGAGGTTTCTCGCTTTCGACATAAGAGTAGTTTAAAGGCTCTGGACCTCCTAGCTCGTGTCGTCTTGGTAGACAATATGATGACGAACTAGCTTGAGCCTGTCTCAAGCTAAAGTCCTCCTGTTCCGCAACGAATATTGCTTCTTCAAGCCAGTTCTAAGCGGACAGATGGGTCTTTACGGGACCATCCGTAAGACCTTGCATGAACACCACAATCAACGTGTGTTCATAAAGTGGGTTGTTTGTAATACAACTCGCTTAGAGTCGTATGGGCTGGGCATAAGCGTGAACATCACGCTTGCCTTGCTTGTGTTTCAGAAGCTCTGATCGAGTTCTGACCTCAGCCCTAGGCGGTTCAAACGTCTGTTTGAGCCAAGCTGCTAAAGCCTCTAGCGAGCCAAAGACATATGGGTCGCGCAACTTAAGGCCTAATGCCCAAGTTTTGGCACGACCTGCCAAATTTGATTGAGCGAATGCGACTTGCATTTGCTCGTCGACGATGTGACGTGCCCTTAATGCATCGTCCAACTCGACAAACCATCTCAAGAGAGAGTCTTCTTCGACTCCCCTATACTTAGAGATGTCAATCTTTCAGGTTTCCGGACGACGCGTGTGCGTCATCCCAGGTACAGGGTTCTGTACTTGTTGTAACCTCAACAATTCTGCCTGTTGAGAGCCTTGCGGATTAAGCAAGGCTACCTTCTCCTTCGCCTCGTCATGTTCATGTGTATGAACTTGGCGATGATAAATAGAGGGCATCTTTGTCAAAATCGGACAGCATGGCCAAGATGGCATCGTTCCCTACGGTCGAACTCATTCGTTTGACCGCACTCCTTTCTATGTCACTTAGAAAGGAGTAGCTATCACGCGAAACGGACGAACTACAAAGTGCTACCAGGTGTAACGGAGCACTACTGACTTGTACTGTTTCAATAAAAGTCCACTTCGCACTGCCTCGGTGCGAGTGGTGCCTCACGTCAGTTCACGCACCTAGTACGTGCAAAGGAAGACTCTCTTTATAGCACTTGCTTAAAAGAGGTTGATAAAACCGTATTTAATATAATTAAGTTCTTCTGCTTCTGTCTATTAAGTACTAAATTAATTTTAAACTAATACAAAACATGTAATGAAGTCTTATCTGTCTTTTTCTTTTGCGTGCGTCCAGCGCTGACTGGACCGCGGAGAAAGTAGATATAATGGTGTATATCTACCAATAGATAAGCTTTTAGGAAATTACCACGTAAAGATATATTCTCCAAATATTCTCTACCTTTTAGATAATATACAATTAACAACCTTAAAGTGTTAATTTTCTTGTAACGATACACCCCGTTACACGTGTAGATCGGTTGATTCAAACTAAAATCAACCAATTAAAAGAATCACTGTCTTATCGCGTCAATATTACCAAAATTGGTAATATTGGAACTGTTAAGTCGAATTTGATAAAAGACCAAAAAATCTATTGATTTTCTCTTAAAGGAAATCGTATTTATTATTCCTCTTACCGAAAATAATATTTATGAAACGGAAACACCATTACAATGTACTTACAGGGCTTTTTAAATATGACCTGAATGCCTTTAAGAAATTACCCCGTATTCACCTAACATATGCTCCAGCGCAATTAACAAATTGACGAAATTGACAACCAGAAATAATTCGGAGTGTACTACTTCAATAGCTTTTAAATGTCAAGTAAAATTTGACGCTTACAGATTTAATTAATACATCAACATTAAATTACGTAGCATCATTGTTGTTTGTATTATCCTTTTAGTTGTCATCTGTATTGAGCTTTTCCATGCCATTTTCAAGATCTATTCTCTTTCTTGCATCGGCTCTTTTTCTTCTTTTTGCTGCCATTGTTTTTTCAACTGGGTCTATCTCTCTTTTTACAGTCTCTGATTTGCTTGTAGCTCCTTTTGCGGTTGAAGCTGTATCAGTAATCTCTTTCGCGGCTTCTTGGAACAACTTCTCGTCTTCTTTGGAGAATTTGAATAGTTTGGAGCTGGAAAACATTCTCTCCTCAGATTTCGCAGATTTGCGCAGTTCTCCAGCTTTCAGGTATCTAGCAACTGGCGCGACTGGGATTGTGTCACGCATTTCCTGCTCTATATTAGCGGCTACGAGGAAAGCACTCGAATCTCCGAGGGAAATCGCAGACACAAAAATACTGCTAATCAGGAGCATACGCACCATGTCGCTCGTTGAAATAAGAAAGAAAGAGATCTTACTGAGACGGAAGCAAAATGATAATGACTCGCTCCAATTAAAACTGTAGCGGTCTCTTGAAAACAAAAATTAAAATTAGACGAGTCATGCAATCGATTGCCACCAATGAAGTGGTGGTAGCCTTGTCGCAGTAGACCTAATGCGAAAAAGATTAGATTTTTTATGCAAGTTGTAAGGGATAGTGACGCTAACAATAGCAAGTATGAGCTAATATAACGAGACTTTCGAAAAACTCCGATCAGGTGGAAGATCCAATACCATTTATCTTGCTTGAAATAGAATGGGGGACCTGACTGTGCGGTGACCATAGGCTTTGTTAGTTTGCAGTGGCTATCGGGCAATAAATATCTTATGATAGATAAAGAGTAGACATGACAGTCCTGTTTATCATACAAGAATGTCACTGTTTAGCAATTTGTGCCTCCCCCAACCGAAGTTTCTTAAAAAAAGAACGAGCGGATAACGTGATGCGCTGGCATGCGCGAATCCACTTTTATGGACAAGACGTGAGCGGGACGACATCCTCCCGTTCCTGGACGGAGATAAAGCCTTTTAGCGTAGGACACGTGGAAATCTTGACTTTTTCGTTGCGACAAATAGAGCCGGCATCTGATTCATATAAATATGATGGCTTCTTTTTGCACGAAAATTAACGACACGTTTGCTTAACAAATAAGACAAAGCACAACATATTGAATATTTTGCAGCCAATATCACGTGCTTAGGTATTTAATAGACTCATTGCGCCATTAAGATATAAAGTAATGTCATATCGAACCATTGTACAAGCTCAACAATTGCTGTGGTCACAATATCGGAAGCAAGCCGACAACTAATCGAGATGCCGTAAAAAAAACTTCCAGCAACTTTCTTGGACTGTTCGGAAATGGATGCGACATTCATGCGTTATTTCGCATCGCAAGCATTGAGCTGGAAAAAAGTTCAGATTAATTAAGACCATGTTTTTACCACCAGCTGCAGAAACGAAATTTCAAATATATACATCACGCTCATCGATAATTGAAATCATCTGGAAGAGAAAATTGGGTATTCATGCGACGATTGAGCGACCAGATGACTTAACACCATGCGACAACACCAAAATATAGTTAGCCCCGGGAGTGATGACACAGCCATTTTAAAAAGTTGCGTTTTAACCAATATTGTGTCGACACACGCTTCACCACGAGAAATCAAAGCTCCATATATCCTTTTGCAAGGCAAACGATATTTTTACTTGCGCGTAAAGCATGAGATGCAGTTTTGAGGACAAGAAGTATCCTATAATAGCGTCATTGATATTGGAGATCCGCAAGGGAATTTTAGATTTATATGCCCGATAAACAATTTAGGCAACAATAAAAGTATTATTTTGTCCCCAATGATGCAGCAAATGAAGTGCAAGCCACTAAGTAGGAGTGAAGTATGAAAGTAGAATACCTTCACTCGTCTTTTTGGATCCTTTTGACAAATGATGTGGCTAGATTAAAACTAGACACTGTTTTATTCACGTTCGACTAGGGAAATATATTTAAACCAAATGTAATTAAATATAAACTTTATCCAATGATTGGATGCCATCTGTAGATGTGTATTCCTGCATGGCGAGCTTACTTTTTTAAATCGCAGATGATGTCTTGATCCCCTTAAATGCGAAAGCACATTAAGACACAAGGGTGGGTGTAGACAGGTGCTACTATAGCAGCCACGCTCTACTTACGCACACACCTTTAGGCACAGTGAGAAGGCGGTTTGACCGTCTTCTCACACGTGCAGTGAGATTGTTGGTGGGCCCCTAAGCGACCTCACCCAACGAGCTAAGTACTTTAGTACAAGTGTCGTCACGGAAGCGGTAATCCGTCTTCACGTGCGCACTTCTTAAGTTGAAAGTTGTAGGTGGGCAAGTCTTTATGGGGGCACGCTCTACTTAAGCACACACCCTAGCGCAGCGGAGAAGCTGTTTGACCGTCTAATTTCGTGTGCCGTGAGGTAATTGTGGTGGGCGCCTTAGCGACCTCATCCAACGCACTAGGTACTCTGGTAAACGTGTCGTCACGGGAGCGGTGATTCGACTCCTCGTGCGCACTTGATAAGTAGAAAGTAGTTTGAGACCGATTTAAATATAATCGCATTAAATATAAATTCCAATTTTTACCAAATTGAACTGTCATCTCTATTGATTACACTAATATGTTTTGCGAGCGTATCTCTATATATCTCGCGTAACGGATGACGCTAGGCGACATCCCTCCTAATGTGAATGCACCTATGTGCATCACATACACAAGGGTTGGTCACAAATGTGAACCACACTCAAGTGGTGGGTCTAATTACTTTATTTAAGAAATTGACCATCCCCTTGAGTACACCAAGTGTATTTAACGGGGACTGTGTAACATTAGGGCAACTTTAGCCAGTTACACTATCCACTCCCTTAAAGAACGAAGTTACATTTTAAACTTCGATAAAGTGGAAGGAAGAACTATGCTGCTTGACGCGCCGCTAAGTCTCTGATTCACTCTAGCGACCTCTGTTTTCATACACGGCGCCAAAGGTGCCACCTACATGGGCAACGTTGGAGGGTCGTCTGCGAAGACGCCCACTAACTCTTGCATTTAGCGCGCGCGCCGCGTTAACACGCCCTGCAGCGTCCAATGCCTTAGCTGAAACGCCGACCGCTACTGCTGCTGTCGCGTTAACGGGGCTTAAGGATTCATCCCACTTAATCAGTGAGGATGTTGATCCGTCGCTCATTGTCGACTACAATGAGTCGAGACCGTTGCCGTCACCTCAAAGTAATGATGCGGACAAGGATCTCACGAGGAAGGATGATGGCACATTATTGCCCATCCAAACTTCTATCATTGCTCATAACATGGAGACAGCAACACTTACGAATGCTGTCTCGTCGTCTGCGCTGGATAGCGCAGCGACGGTTATTGCGAGCGCTGCCCATAAAGGCGCAGCCGCTTCTCCGTTGGGTAAAACCACACCGTCTTTTGCTCAGACCATTATCCATAATGGTTCTGACATAGAGGATTCTGAGCGTAACGCTCCGCCGACGACGCGTGAATGTGCTTAGTCGCTGTCACAAGCCAGCCGTATTAAACGTGGCTGTGTGACGGGTGGCATATCACTTATGCTCCCTCTCTCTGAATGGCCTCGTGTAAACGGGACAATAGCGTCGCTCAAAAAACGCGCTTTTCTAAATGCTCAAAACTATTATGGTGTCATTAAATTATGGAAGACCCGGTCGTGTTGCGTTTAAATGAAACGCCCGACCAATACGAGGCGAAATTCTTGCGCCGCATTCATCCGCATTCCGATGCGATGATACAGCGGTCGCAGCGAATTAATATCGCCCGCTTGCGTGTGAAAGAAATCATGGGCGGTACTGTACCCCCTGTTTCTTCTCACTACGCTACTTCTGCTAGTCCATTTGAGACTAGCGAAGAGGCCTCAGCTGGTGCTCCTTTTCATAGGCAGTCACCAAGTAAATTCACCGTCTCCCTCATCTGATCGCCGCTAGACTCACAGTCGGCGTCACCATCGTCTTCTTCGACGAATGGGGGTATGAGGCTCATTTGAGTCTACATACCGTTTCAGACGACCCACTTAAAATACGGCGCGTCTTTATATACGAGGGAAGGGTGAGCCTATAATTTGAGTCACCAACCTCTATTACCACCTTAAAGGGCCCAATGAAACGGTGCAACAACTTCGTAGTACCTCCAGGTAGTACAAAAATTGCATTTTTAGGTAGGGTAGCAATACTTAATAGTACTTTTTCACCCACTTTAAAGCGTTCGTTAATTTTGAGACCATTTCGGTCAGCATATTCTTTTTGCTTGTCCTGTGCGCTTGCCATCTCGTCACGGACTTTTCGTGTGATGGCTAATCGCTTAATCAAAAAGCGTTGAGCCTCGCTCACGCTTTTAGCATCAAACTCGCCTATGATACCGCCGAGAGGTCGGTCATAGGACGTAGTTTTATTGACCACTGCTAAACTGGCAGGGTCACTAGGGAAAGTTCATGTCTTTAAGCTGATAGTGTAATGGGGCACACATCGGTTGGAGAACCGTTGTTGTGGTACATTTACTAAATGGGTAAAATACCCTTTATCTAATTTTAAAATAGTTAGTTGCTTAAATCCCATTAAATATGGGCAATAATTATGTGGTCGCCGCCAGATATAAATCTGGGGCCGAAATCTATTTTAAATTAGCTAGGGTAAGGTTTTTAGATTTAAATAATTAAATAAAGTGCAGTTCCTCATTGATCTTAAAGCGTTAAGTGCCTTCCTAAGGCTTGCGCATTGATTTGTAAGAGATAGAAGCCTTTCTAAGGTATATCCTCTTGGGCACTAGTTGCCACTTGGCTTTACGAACCCCTGAATCCCTTGAACTAGGATTCCTTAAGCTTTAATAGCATGTACGACTCCCAGAGTTGTTAAACCCATAAGCTCAATAGAACTAAGTGACTCTCTGAGTCTGAGAGTCTTTCTCTGACTTTAGGAGCGTGATAGCTCCGCTACACCTGGTAGCACTCGTAGTCAACCTACGCCTGAGTCTTTACAAGACTTATTTTTTACGACAGTGAAAGAGGTTCCAGAATTGTCAGAAGCGCAACGCGCCGCTTATGACAAGCTCAAAATCTTATTCGGGCTTGAGCACGTGGAATTTATTATTTCCCAGGGACCAGAGGTCCTGCATGCAAGGCTTGAAGCTTTCATGCGGTACAAAGCCTCCCTGATCGGTCAGGTACAGGACCCTTTAGCGGCATCTATGCCTACCCGGTACATCTCCGTACCTGACTCAGAGCCGAGGGCTCGCCCTCTAACTGTAAATGTAAAAAAAAATGAGGGAAAAGAGGGAGAAAATCTCCCTTTTTGAATTGAGCAAATGGAAATGTCCATTGATTACGTCTTGTTCTTACCAGAAAGGCAAATGTGGCTATGGCCATGTCCAAACTTGGAGGTAGAGCCATAGAGTGGGCATTAATGTGCAGCACATCCATAAACGACGCTTTCCCCTCATGGGATTCGCTGAAACAGCAAGTGACCAGCATGTTTGCACCGCCTGATCAGGCTTTTTGCATGCGAGCACGACTCCTAGCGACTCGGCAGGGTAAAAGAACCCTGGGGGTCTTTGTCCAGGAGTTGAGAACTCTCATTGCATCTATGCATCAAGACCCGGTGCAAGAGGCAATTGTAGTGACCTTTTTTATGGGGGGTCTCAATGAAGGCATTGCCCGGACGGAATTGTTCCGATCTCATCCGGCTACGTTCGAAGAGGCAGTTGCCATAGCGCTACGCGCCGACTTTGACTTTAAGTCTGCCCGCGTTAGCACGCCTGTTTACCGAACAAGCTCTTCGAGCACATGGGTTCCGTCTAATAGAGCGGAACCTATGTTTATAAGCCTCGTTGAGGAAGGAGAAGAGGCTCTTCAAGCTGTGGAACAGCATAAGACCATCCGTAGATGTTATGTGCGCGAATGCACGAAACATTTACGCCCTGCCTGCCCACTTCGAAATTTGCGTAAAGCCCGAAAGAGCTCCAACTCCGACCTATACCAGAGATCTGGTACGGTGCGGGGAAACGTCGATACCCAGTAGATGCGGGGCGCCCTTCTGGGGAAGACCTAGGCTCGGTTAAACCTCAAGGAGGTGAGAATAAATAGAACCTTGCCCCAATTAGCTTGGTGCTCATTTCGATTGTAAAGGGCTTTGGTAAGCCGTGGTCAATTTTAATTGACTCAGGAGTGTCTTGCAATTATGCTCGACGCCTTTCTATTGAGGGAAATCAACAATACGTGGAGGTACTTAGAGCGCATGGAGATAATACAATAACACTGTTTGCTTAGGGACAGGGACTCGGGTCACTGTTCCCAAAGTTCCATTGAACTTAGGTATAAAGTTTCTGGACTTTGACAGTATGGAACGCTGTCTCGTCCTTGATTTGGATTCGAGATATGATCTCATTTGTTGCCTAGCAAAGGTGGGTCCATGACTCTCCAAAACTTTGCTAGGAATATTGCGCGTGGCGCCTAAGGTCTTAGACTTCCAATTGATCCACGGTCAGGGGAGTGAAGACAGTAAAATGTCTCATCTCGCCCCTGAAAAGAAGCCGTGGCTTTTGCCAGAAAGGCTTATCAATAGCTTGTCTGGAGAAGCTACTCCTCACAATAAATATTACTAATTCGGTTCATGATGTTCTAGCCAGGCCATACCAAGAATGAGTCTGTCACTGTTTTAGACATTGGCATGTCTGAGTTAATAAACTCTAATGTTAAAAACATTAATTTTGAGCCCGACTGAGCAGAAATAAGTAAAACGGCACGTACTTCGTCGAGTAACACTCGCTATACTAACGATTCACTAAATGCTGAAAGCAGCGTGCAATATCCCTGAGATACGTGGAGTGGCACGTCTAAGTCCACCGAGTATGGTCGGCCGAGGTGGCACCATCCTAAGTGTCAATAGTGACACTATTGGCGGTTCGCCAGGGCATTTTGGGTCAAATCCTCCTAATGCACGTGAGGCGACACGTAAACGTTCGCTGGATAAGGAAGTTGAGTTTTTTAACTCTTTATCGGATGTCAAATTAGACACCATGTCTTGTATAGAACCAATACAGGCTGAAAACCCTGGGGACGTGAATGTCCCGGCCTCTAAAAGGCGTATTGTCTTCATCTTCACTCCAAGACAGGATGGACACGAAGCGTGTATACCCTCACAAAGTGATACGAGTGAGCAAGTACATACGCTTGTAAATGGCGTAACCGGTAACATTGAGGGGGAAGTAAGCCTTGCGGCAATCCTCTCGTTACATGCTCTTTTAGAGCTAGACGAAATGTCTATTGATGAGTGCGGTCGAGTCTTAAAAACTGGTGACTTATCTGAAATGATGGTCATTCGACCTATGGTTGAGTTAAACTCATCGTCACTTCTAGACGAAGCTGTCCTGGATGACACAAAAGGTGCACTTTGTGCGCGAAATGGGTCACCGATCCTGGAAGATCCTACGGATCCTTTTTATTCCTTAATTAAGGAATTCCAAGATAAGGTATGTAATAACCCACCATCTGTTTTAGCTCCGGATAGAAGTGTTCATCATGAAATTGACTTAGTAATGGGAACCAAATACTGTGTCACAAGAACAATGGCTTTTACCAAAGGAGCAGTGTGACGTCATTGACGATTTCTTCCATGCAAAGCACGAGGCTGAAATGTTACGAGAGAACAAATCTCCTCATTCGACACCGACATTTTTGTGTCAAAAAGCCAAATGGTAAATGGCGCATTGTACATGCTTATAATAAGCTTAAGGCTGCCACTATACCAGCCCAAACCCCCATTCCTAGAAAAGATGTTCTTTAGAACAATATGGTGGGATGTACAATGTACAGTGCATTGGACTTAGTCAATGGTTACTACCAAGTGCTTATGCGAGCTAGTGATATCCCGCTTACAGCGGTTAGCACCCAAAGCGGCATGTAATGGGAGTGGCTGGTTTTCCACAATGGCTTTCCAACGCCCCGGCAACATTTAATCGTCTAGTGACGCAACTGTTTCGCCCTCATCGAGGTTATGCACAGACTTATTTCGATGACATTTTTGTCCATAGTCGTGCGGAGCAGGGTCGGTCGGATATGGAAAACCATTTAGACCATTTGCGAGCAGTGCTCGAATGCATGCGCACAAAAAAATTGTATGCCAATGCATCTAAATGCATTTTTGGCGCAGACGAAATTCCTTCTTTAGAAAACTTCATTGGAAAGCGATGCCTTAGAGCGATTCCGCTAAGGTAAAAGCCATAGTAGATTGGCCGGTTCCTAAAAACCAAAAGGATTTGCTTAAGTGGTTGGGTCTCGCCAATTATTTACACAAATATAGCAAAAATTACGCTGATATGGCTAGGCCATTATCTAAACTCCTAAAGAAAGATATAGAATGGTGCTGGACTAGCACCGAAAATAATGCTTTTCGAGCAGTTAAGGGTAGTCTTATCCATGCCCCGATTCTGGTACTGCCAAACCCAAATTGGCCTTTCAGTATCGTCTTTGACGCATCAGATTTTGCCATTGGCAGTGCTCTGTTACAAACAGATGTTGATGGGCATCAACGTGTTATTGCGTTCGAGTCTAAAAAGCTTAAAGCTGCGGAAAAGAACTACCCAGTTCATGACAAAGAGTTCCTTGTTATGAAGTATGCTCTCGTCAAATTCAGAGGTCATCCACTCGGCTCTAAGCCGTTTGTGATTTTTACAGATCACACATCATTGCGCACGGCGACTAAGTCGCCCCATCTCTCACAGAAAATGGCCCGATAACTATCTTTTTTTGCGGAATCCAACTTCGTGGTGAAGTATAAGCCCGGCAAGCAAAATGCTTTGGCCGACGCGTTATCACGCAGGCCGGATTATGAGATTCTCATTCAACGACTATCTCGTCACCTATTCCTGAATTAATCAGTTCGGCTTACGCCAAGGATAAACAGTGTGCAGCTCTGCTACGAGCGTTATAGGACTCAAATTGGGTATTAAATTGGCGGCACGTTTGCGTGCAAGGTTACATCGATTTCTATCGATAACAACCTGTTGCACAAACATCGCGGACCCTCCGCGTGTCATTGTTCCTCATGATGAGGAGGTGAAGTACCGGATCCAATATGAGGCACACGATACTGTCCTTGGTGGTCATCTCGCTTGAGAAAAGACCTACGGCTTCATAGGCCAGAGTCGGTGGCCCAAACTTTAAAAATGGGTCAGCACATATATTCGCACATGCGAAACGTGCCAACGGATTAAACCCTCGACACATGCTGCTGCGCCACTGGCGAGTCTTCCCGTCCCCATAGGATTGTGGGAGTCCATTAGTATGGATTTCGTCTTTGGGCTACCGAAAGATTCAGCCGGTAACTCCGGTATAGTGGTCTTTGTTGACCGTTTGAGCAAAATGGCTTACTAAGCAGCCGTGCCAGATTCCATTGATGGAGACGGTACAGCTAAGCTGTTCATCGATCGCGTGTTTCGAAAACATGGTTTGCCAGTGGCAATTATCTCTGATCGGGATCCCCGATTTTACGGGTAAATCTGGAAATCAATTTTCCGAGTGCTTATAACCAGATTGGAGATGTCCACTGCGGACCATCCACAGACCGATGGTCGAACTGAACTTGTCAATCGCGTCATTGAAGACGTTTAACGCAGCGTGTGTGCTCAGACACCAAAGCGCTGGAGCTCAATGCTCCCAGTAGTGGAGTTTGCGTTCAATGACGCTGTTCATGCCTCTACAGGCTATACTGTGTTCTATGTAAACGGTCTTACCAACCGCGCGTTCCATTAACGATACCACTGCAGGGTTAAGGGCTTGGTGGGGGAGAATCGGCCGATAGGCTTGCTGATATCAGCCCTGTTACCGTTCGGAAACAAGTAAGCGAGTTTCTCGCGACGCGATTTAGTATCTTAAGACATGTAAGAGATACGATGGCTGATAGCCAAGACAAACAAAAACAAGAAGCAGATGCCAAAAGCAGAAACTGTATTAATTCGTATATGGTCGGAGACCGAGTTTTACTAAACGCTAAGAACCTACCTACCAACTTGGTATCCGCGGTCTTCAAGACCAAATTTCGCCCGCGCTTTATTGGACCATTTACGTTCGTGGCCAAGAAGGGCCTAGCTTATACGCTAAACCTTCCCAACAAGCTGCGTACACATCCAGTGTTTTACGTTGGCTTGCTTTAGCCATATCGGGACCCTTCCCACTTGGACTTGAAGGCGCTTGCGCCGAGACAGGCGGTCGTGCCGCAGATTGTTGCATCCTCACCAGGATATCCAACTGGCCCTCTTTACGTGGTAAAAGCGATTTCGGCGAAAGACGCCCGAACCGCCTCAAAAGAGCTCCCAACCCGAGCAAGGACCTCACGAAGAAGTTGCACCTCGTGTCGTTGAGCATCAAATGCTTCCGCCGAAATTTCGGCCCCCTCCCGCACCGCTTGATGCGCGGGGAAACCTTCAGTTTCATGTGGAGAAACTTTTAAAGCGACGTCGTCGTGAGGGTCAATACTAGTATCTGGTGAAGTGGCTAGGGTAACCCTCTTCCAAAAACTCTTGGGAGTTCGAGGTACCTCTTCGGCAAGATTGCCCGTACAACGTTGACATTTTTGAGCTCCAAGCTGAGGGTCAACTCGCGTCAAACGTCGCTTCCCACTACTAAACGTGGGATTAGGTGGATCTAAAGCCTCAGTGCGGCTTCGATCCTTGGTTGTACGGTCAACCGTAGCACTGAAATATCGGCTAGCCTTACTTCGTTTTGTGGCATAAATGCTGAACGTAACTGGCCTTTGGCCTAAAGCTTAGCGAAGTCGAAGCGAAGCTTCACCTTAATCCGCAGACTCTCTGATATTCCAGATATTACGGAGTTTGCGGGCCCGGTGAACCCAGTTCTCAAATGAGACTTCGTTTTCACTCCTTGTTTCGTTTGGAAACAAAACGATCAGAATCTTTCTCATGCAGGTCACCGAAGCCCCACAAGCTTGATCACGTAAACGCGTCAGATACTGGCTTCGCGTCATTACCTTCGGCGTAAGGTAATGCTCATGAAGAGCGTCGCGGGCAGCGATCTCCTCCGGCGTCCTCGCCGGGTCACCAGTGATCCAGGGGAAGGGCTCGCATCTCTATCGAGATGCGCGATGAGATTGACGTTTTGCCATCGATTTACAGGCGCCAGAGGCGCGTGTTTTCTGATAGACCTTATGATCCATCGGATGGGTCTCGTCATACTGACGGACGAGGCCCTCAACGTCAACAACCAGCTGGGAACGAGGCTCCCAGCTGTCATGTGAAGGTGGATAACCGCGCCAGCGAACAAGATAACTCGTTCGCTGCCCCTTCACATCACGGTGGTTTTGAATACGTATCACAAGGAAACATTGACCACCGTGGGTGTCCACCAATGGTTGTGGCGGAGGCGAGAAAAATTAGATCCGACCCATGTGTCGGATCTAGAGTCGAAGATCGACAAACTCGATCACATCCTCCATGAAATGGAGGAAGGACTTGATCACGAGCGCGGTAAGCGTCGCTCGTTGGAGCAGACGGTGCAGGCTCACCATATCGAACGGTTGGAAGACCGTTCGAAGAGTGCGTACTCCATGTTGGAGCACGAACGGAAATATCACGCTCTTCGTGATGAGCTGTCGTCCGCTCATCGCGGTTCCGAGGATCTTCGGACCCGACATGATAATCTCCAGATTCAACATGAGAATCTGGTTCGCGACCACAAGAATCTTTTGGGGATTCTTGAAAAGGGTGGTCAGATCCGTCCTCGGAAGAAACCGCGTACTGATGGTACGGGCGGAGTCGACCAACATAAAACGTAGGATGCGTTCGCATCCTACGTGGCAATTCTTTTTTGTACGCATTGCCTCTGCGATGCAGTACACGGAAAGGCCCAATGAACTTGGGTGCTACCCACATTAGTGCTACACGCTTAAGTAAGTTTACCGTAGAGAGTAGTACTAGGTCATTAATTTTTAATGGAAGAACATTTGCTTTTCCATGTTTGTCTGTGCTCCGTTTCTGACGGTCCACTGCGTTAGCAATGGAATCCTGAACGAAACGGATTATTGATTCTCGAGTCAGCAGAAATTCCTCTGCTGACTCAATTGTTGTATCTTTTTCAGTGCGCTTCGTGCGCACTGCCATGAGATCTTTCTCATCTTCGATGTCGATTGCTTCCACATCGACATCATTTGCGTCGTTGGGAACTTCGACGCGTGATGAGCATGAGCCAGAAATGATTTTGCTCGTGTGAGACCCCCTCGTTAAACTAGAGGATCCCTCTAACTAAGTGGGTATGCGTGGATGGCGTAGGCCATTCACGAAGAACGGTGTATGCGTTTCAGACGCATGCATCGAATTGTCGATGGCGAATTCGACCATCGGTAAAAACTCGCTCCAATTCGGATACGATTGGACGTAACCTCGAAGTATCTCTTCGAGGACGCGATTTACGCGTTCCGTCTGACCATCTTCTCGAGATGATCAGAAGTTGACATAGTCAGCCGTGTTCCGAGAGATCGGAACACGGATTGCCAAAACTCCGCCGTGAACCGTGGATCTCTATCCGAAACCAGCTCACGGGGTAAACCGTGGAGTTTGAATACCGTGTCGATAAAGACACGGGCACAGCCCGGAGCCGTGATCGACTCTGGTACTGCGACAAGATGTACCATTTTACTGAATCTGTCTACAAAAACAAGGATTCCATTGTTTTTGTGATCGTCTTCGGGAAATCCGAAGACGAAGTCCATAGATACGGACTGCCAACACTCTGCCGGAAGTGGTAGAGGTTGAAGAGGTGCACGGGATGAAGGGCTAGGCTTCACCCGTTGACATACCTCGCAAGCACGAATGTACCTGCGCACGTACTGATACTGGCGGGGGCAGTAAAAGTCGCGACTTACTGTGAGATAAGTTTTCTCACGTCCACGACGCCCACTTGTTGGTGCATCGTGACACTTAAACATGATGCGCAAGCGCAAAGCATTGTGAGCTGGGATGACATGTCGCCGGCAACGGCTGTGTAATATAATAAGCCGTTGCGTGTTGTGTATCGATCGGATGACGATCGGTATAAAGCCGGTAAATCTTTATGAGATTTATTGGATAGATTCATCAGATGATCCATTAAACGCAGATGGTCTTTATCTTCTGTGTAGGCTTTCTTTATGTCATCAAACAAAGTTGATGACGGAACACTCGTACGTAGTGAGTGTTGCAACAGTGGGCTTATTTTCACTGTTGGAGTGCACAGCCGACTCGAAATCGGGTCGGCGTGACAACGCATCAGCGAATACATTAAGTCGTCCTGGTATTATATCCGCGAAGAAATTAAACTCCGCGAAGAAGGATAGCCACCTCGCCATTCTTTGCGAGAAGTGTTGTAGGCGGGCACGTCTTAATGCCCTCACCCAACGCACTAAGTACTCTGGTTAAGTGTCGCCACGGGAGCGGTAATCCGGCTCCTCCTGCGCACTTACCAAGTAGAGAGTAGTTTCAGACTGATTTATATTTAATCGAATTAAATATAATACGTGTTTTTAACAATCAAAATGTCATTTTATGGATAACACTTAATGTGTATTGCGAGCGTGTCTTTCTAAATATCTCGCGTAACGGATGACGCTAGAGGTCATCACGAACAACGTTAGGCGTCATCCCTCCTAATGTGAATGCACCTATGTGCATCACATACACAAGGGTTGGTCACAAATGTGAACCACACCCGAGTGATAGGTCTAATTACTTTATTTAAGTAATTGAACCATCCCCTTAGGTACACCAATGGTATATAAGCTGTTTGTAAAACCAAGGATAAAAGTACTTAACGGGGATTGTGTGACATTAGGGCAACTATAGCCCGTTACACCATCCCCCCTAAAGAACGAATTTTCATTTCAATTCGTCAAAGAGGAGCGAGGAACTGCGAGCAGCTTTACGCGCCGCTAGTTCACTCGATCACTCTAGCGACGTGTGTTCACATACACGGCGCCCAAGATGCCACGGAAAAGGGGCAAGGTTGGTGGGTCGTCTGCGAAGACTCCACTCAACCTCGTACTAAGCGCAAGCGCCGCGTTAACTCGCCGGCCGCGTCCAGTGAGCATGCTGGTCCGTCGCTCATTGTCGAATACAATGAGTCGACACCGTTGCCGTCACATCATAGTAGTGATGCGGACAACGAGCTGCGCAGGAATTACGCCTCGTATTGGTCGGTCGGGCGTTTCATTTGAACGCAACACGACCAGAATCGGGAAAATACGCCCAAGCGATTTTCCCTGAGCCCTCATGATTTAAAAACGCCATAATAATTATGTGCGTCTAGATGAGCGCGCTCTAGGAGCGACGCTCTTGGCCCGTTTAAACGAGGCCGTGTAGATGGGGGGGCATCAGTGATATGCCACGCGTCACATAGCCACGTTCAAAACGACTGGCTTGTGACACCGACTGAGCACGTTCACGTGTCGTCGGCGGAGCTTTAGGCTCCGAATCCTCTATGCCACAACCATTATGGATTATGGTCTGAGCATAAGGTGTTGTGGTTTTACCCAACGTAGAAGCGGCTGCGCTTTTATGGGCAACGCTCTCATCAGTGGTTGCTGCGCTATCCAGCGCAGATGACGAGACAGCATTCGTAAATGTTGCTGGCTCCATGTTGTGAGCCATGAGAGAAGTTTCGATGGGCAACATTGTGCCATCATCCTACTTCATGCGCCTTCATCCGCATTCCGATGGAACAGCGGTCGAATCGAATTAAGTTCGCTCTCCCACGTGTGAAAGAAATTATGGGCGGTATTGTAACCTCTGTTT
>NC_090617.1:2075280-2078258 GCF_004359215.1 Bremia lactucae
CAGCTGGCGCAGTAAGGAACAGCGGACAGTTGCACTATCTTCAACTGAGACTGAGTGCATGGCACTATCAGAAGCTACCCAACAGGCGGTTTGGCTCAAGGCTTTTATGCGCGAACTCGGCGAAGACTCAAGCGATGAACCTGTGAAGGTGTACGAAAAGATAATCAAGGGGCACTTGCGGTGGCCAAGAAGCCCGAATTCCACAAGCGCACCAAGGACATCGATATTCGATACCATTTTGTTCGTGAGAAGGTTATTGACGGTTCTGAGTTTCAGGAAACGTACACAACGCGAACAAGTCCAATCTGAACCGCGGTATAGCACAGTACTTAGTTATACTATAGTATTGCGAATTAGATGATGTAGAAATGAGTGGTTACCGAAGTAGAAGTGTAAGTCCCAACAAATCAATCACTTCCAAATATTCCTTCTCCGACTCAAGTGTCTTCGCCTCGTCGCGCAGACTCCTCGCTGTTGGCAAGGAAGCGGCTCGACCTGACCAAGAGACTACCAGTATGTACCAGTATATACCGGTAATGACGTCATAGTGTGACATCAGTAGATGACGTCAGTAGATGACATCACAAGCTTCTAGAAGGTTCTATGAACTATGATTGGCTAGAAGTAATGATTGGCTTAGAGGTAGCAATAGGTTTGCGAACTAAGGACCTTAATATATTTACTTTGCATTTTGCNAATGCAGTTACCACATCTAGCTGGTCGAGAGGTCACTTGATAAACTTGGCAATAGTAATAACCATACGCAGTGTCACATACTTGACAACCGGCGATAAGGTTTCGGTGTAATCAATGCCGTACTTCTGTCTGAAGCCCTTCGCGACGAGGCGAGCGTTGCACTTGTCGATAGATCCATTTTCTCTGCGCTTGATCTTAAACACCCATTTGGTACCGATGGCACGTTGATCGTGTGGCAGCTTGGCAGCACGAAGCATACCATGCAGACGCATGAACTGGAGTTCCCTATGAATTGTCTCGCGTCAATGAACTTGCTGCGGTCCATTTATTACCTTTTGGAAAGACTTTGGCTCTGATAAGTCGATCGATGCTTCAACGGCATTAGCACTTGCACGCCAAAAACGAGGAGAAGCAGCTTTGACATCTTGGCCATCATTCTTTTCTTTATCGTCTTCCATCCGCGAGTCAACGGGCGCGCTTGCTTCTTCAAGACCATTCTGTGTCGAACAGCAGGTTATTTTCTGGGTAGATTTCTCTTTTCACTTGAGCGACCATTTCGCTTTCCTGACTGCTTGTACTTCATTTCTGGGGCAGCACAGTCATCAATTTTAGATCTTCAAATTTCAAATCATTGACATCTTCGTCCAAGCTTATTGACAGAGACCCGAAAACATTCTCATCGAAGTTAACATCGTGATAATGATAACTTGCCCTGCATCGACGTCAAAGACTCGATAAGCTTTAGATATTTCTTCGTGGCCGAGAAAAATCCCGACGCGAGCCTTAGGGTCCCTTTGAGTCGATTTTTTCTTTAGAGTCAGGATGTACGTCCGGCAGCCAAATACACGCATGTGTTTTCTACTTGGTTTCGACTCTTGGACAATCTCGTAGGGAGTCTTGTGCTCAACCTTTGGTGACGGCAGTCAATTTATGACGTATATGGCTGTCATTGCTACCTCATCCCAGAAGCACTTGTCAAGCTTGGCGTGATGCAGTATACTGTGCCTTATTGCAACAATCGTCCGAATAGCACGCTCTGCCGTCCCATTAGTCTGGTGGGCGTACGGAACTAGTTTGCTGCTCAATTCCTTCATCTTCGTAGAAAGTCTTGATCGAGCTTGTCGCGAACTCACGAGCTCCATCGTGCCGTACACACTTACCTTCTTATAAAACTGTGTCTGGATCTTCATGATGTAGCTCCTGATGTGGCCTTCACTGTCCGATTTGACTTGCATGCAAGCACCCTTTATACATCCGCTAGCTTCATCAACAATGAGTAGCAGATACTTAATGTTAAGGTCAAGTGAGCACTTGTTGGCAAAATGCAAAGTAAATATATTAAAGGTCCTTAATTCGCAAACCGTTTGCTGCCTCTAAGCCTACTGGATTCTCTACTGGATTTACTTACCGGCTTCATCCATTCTAGCCAATTAGCTTCTACCACGTGGAGGTCCCATCTTGAACATGATCATTTGCGCATCTTGAAGAAGATCATCGAACGTTCGCGGAAATATCTGTTGTGCTGTCGCATGCAGATGTCGCTGTCGTGCGATGTCGATGATACACCGGTACTTTACCGGTTAGTCTTGTGCATGTCGAGGCGCATCCTTGACAACACTCCCACTCGACTCGGCAGCTTCTGGTCCTTGTACACCAAGCTTGTTTCGAAGCACACAAAACTGAGTCGCAGGAATTGGCTTTGTCATGAGGTCCGCTAGCATGTTGGTTGTCGAAATGTATTCCAAGACAACTTGGCATTCTTCAACCTTTTCGCGTACGAAGTGATAGCGAATGTCGATATGCTTGGTCCTCTTATGAAACTGTGGATTCTTGGCCAGTGCAATTGAGCCTTGGTTATCTTCGTAGATCTTGACCGCATCATTTTTATGCATCTCACTAAGCTCGATTAGAAAAATCTTAAGCCACACTGCCTCCTGTGTCGCTTCTGAGAGCGCCATGTACTCGGCTTCCGTTGACGACAGTGCCACCGTGCGTTGTTTTTTGCTCTTCCAGCTTACACATCCGCCGCTCATCATAAAGGCGTAGCCGCTTGTACTTCTTCGCGACATCGTGTCTCCGGCCCAGTCCGCATCTGAAAATCCTTGCAGCCCATCCTGACTTGATGCTTGAAACCTGATGCCGTGCGTCCTTGTGCCTTGAATATACCTGAAGACCCTTTTTAAAGCTTGCCAATGTGTCGGACATGGGTCTGCCGCGAATTGGCTAAGCACTCCAACTGCTGCAGCGAGATCCGGGCGTGTGCCGACCATAAGGTACATTAG
>NC_090617.1:2079943-2082966 GCF_004359215.1 Bremia lactucae
GGCATCGAGCTGGTAGACAACAATGACGGAAGCGTGACGATGTGCCAGCGACGCTACGTGGACGATGTTCTCAAGCGTTTCGGCATGAGTGACTGCAAAGCTGTCATCAGCCCAATGGACATCAGCTCTCGACTAACGTCAAGCAACGCAGCAACTAAAATCAACGTTCCGTTTCGTGAAGCAGTGGGTGCTTTAATGCACTTGATGACCGCGACACGACCAGACATTGCCTTCGCCGTGGGTTACGTGTCGCGTTTTATGGAAAACCCACAAGTCGAGCATTGGATGGCGGTGAAGCGCATCCTTCGATACTTGCAAGGAACCAAGTCGCATGGAATCTGTTTTAAGCCTGGCAACAATGTGAATTTTTGCGGCTACTCGGATGCAGACTGGGCCGGTGATCATGCAGACCGCAAGTCGACTTCAGGATACGCGTTTATTCTCATGGGCGCTCCTGTAAGCTGGGGGAGCAAGAAACAATCAAGTGTGTCGCTGTCAACAAGTGAGCCGAATATATCGCGCTAAGTTTAGCGATTCAAGAAGGCAAGAGGGTGCATCGCCTACTGCGCGAAATCCTAGACGCGGCAGCAAACAAGTCTGAACCGGTGCTTAAGATCATGGAAGACAACCAGTCGTGTATCAAGATGACGAAGAATCCGGTAAACCATGGTCGTGCGAAACATATCGACATCAAGTATCATCACATTCGTGATGAAGTAAAGCGTGGTGATGTCAAGTTGGAATACTGCGAGACTTCGAAGATGTTGGCGGATATCATGACGAAAGGACTGCCAGGACCGCGTCACAAGGAATTAACGACAGCGCTTGGCATACACGCGTGTTAGCATTGAGGGGGCGTATTGAGGGTTATGGGTTTCAGGTAATGTACACAACCCAAACCAGTCCAATCCGAACCGCGGTTAATCATAGCATCTACTTATATTATAGTATAGTTAGATGCAGTATGTAGAAATGAGTGGTTTCGAGAAGTAAAAGTGTAAGCCCCAATAAATCAATCACTTCCAAATATTCCTTCTCCTTCACAAGTCGTCTTCACCTTTCAAGTGCAGACTTCTCTCGTGTTCTTCAAGCCTCCTTCTCTCTTCCAGTGCTCGGTACCCTTTAACATCTGCCGTCCCATTAGTCTGGTGGGCGTACGAAACTGTAGTTTGCTGCTCAATTCCTTCATCTTCGTAGAAAGTCTTGATCGAGCTTGTCGCGAACTCACGAGCTCCATCGTTCCGTACACACTTACCTTCTTATAAAACTGTGTCTGGATCTTCATGATGTAGCTCCTGATGTGGCCTTCACTGTCCGATTTGACTTGCATGCAAGCACCCTTTATACATCCGCTAGCTTCATCAACAATGAGTAGCAGATACTTGCTCCTCCAACTGACTCTTGTTCCATGGGACCGCAAATGTTGAGATATAGCAATTTGAAGATTCATAATGATGCTTGTCGCGGTTGCTCGGGAACGGTATTTGAACCATTCTTCCTTGATGACAGCCACGGCAAGTGCTTGACAAATTTTGTGTCATCGACGTACTTGCATCCTTTATCATGTCCATGTTGACCATTTTGCGTAGCACTTGAACTGGAGCATGATTCATACGCGCGTGCAGATCAAACGTCTTTAAACTTGTTGCCGCATTAGCAGATCGTTGAGCCGTACGCAGCCAGTAGAGTCCATCAACAAGATCCGCTGTTGTCACTACTTGATACGAGTCCTTACGCTAAACACGCATTTCGGCACCATCAAACATGGAGACCTTGGTTAACATCTCGTTGGTAGAAGACATGGTACTTGGGCTCATAATCTGATAGAATAAACGAGACAAAGCGAAGCGAGAAGGAGCAAAGAGCAGCAAGGGTGAAAGGGTGGTAAACCGAACTGAAGACACTTGAGCAGGAGAAGACATATTTGGAAGTGATTGATTGATTGGGGATTACACTTTTACTTTTCGAAACCACTCATTTCTACATAGTGCATTGAACTATACTATAATATACGTGAATGCTATGTTTAATCGTGGTTTGGATTGGACCGGTTTGGGTTGTGTACATTACCTGTAACCCATAACCCTCAATACGGCCCTCAATGCGAGCTCGCTTGAATGCCGAAAGCCGCTGTTATTTCCTTGTGGCATGGACCTGTAGTGCCTTAGTCAAAATGTCTGCGAGCATAACCGAAGTCTCGCAATAGTCGACCTTGACTTCTTCTTGTTTTATCTTTCCACGAATCTGGTGGTACTTGATGTCGATATGTTTAGCGCGGCCATGATTTACAGGATTCTTTGTCATCTTGATGCATGGCTGATTGTCTTTAGAATTACAAACTCGGGTGTAGAATAAACGGCAGCAATTATAATCTCACAAAGCAAGCGATAAATCTATTTGCCTTCTTTGATTGCCAGACTAAGTGCAATGTATTCCGCCTCGCTTGTGGAAAGTGAGACGCTTGATTATTTCTTTCAGCCCCAACTTATGGGGGCACTAAGTAACATGTACGTGTAGCCCGAAGTCGATTTGCGATCAGCAAGATTTCCAGCCCAGTCTGCATCAGAGTATCCACAAAAACCAATCTTATCGCTTGGGTTGTAACAGATTCCATGCGTCTTGGTGCCTTGTGAATATCAAAAGATACGCTTAACTGCAACGCAGTGTTCTTCTTGGAGGTTCTCAATAAAGCGTGATACATATCCGACGGCGTACGCAATATCTGGGCGCGTTACAGTCGTAAGTGGCATCAGCGCACCAGCTGCTTCGCGAGATGGAGCGTCCACTTTGGTAGCTGCATTACTTGGGGGCAGCCGAGAGCTTACATCAACCGAACTCACTACAGCTTTGCTTTCGTCCATGCCAAAACGTTTGAGAATATCGTCCACATAGCGACGCTGACACATGGTCAAGCTACCCTCTGGGTTGTCTATCAGCTCGATGCCAAGAACAAAGGCACACTAGCCACTGTCCGTCATCTCAAAGCGTGTCTTGAGGTCATTCTTGGTACGTGTGACCAATTT
>NC_090617.1:2083606-2089283 GCF_004359215.1 Bremia lactucae
CGTTGCACTTGTCGATAGATCCATTTTCTCTGCGCTTGATCTTAAACACCCATTTGGTACCGATGGCACGTTGATCGTGTGGCAGCTTGGCAGCACGAAGCATACCACGCAGACGCATGGACTGGAGTTCCCTACGAATTGTCTCGCGTCAATGAACTTGCTGCGGTCCATTTATTACCTTTTGGAAAGACTTCGGCTTGATAAGTCGATCGATGCTTCAACGGCATTAGCAGTTGCACGCCAAAAACGAGGAGAAGCAGCTTTGACATCTTGGCCATCATTCTTTTCTTTATCGTCTTCCTATTGAGGGTTATGGGTTTCAGGTAATGTACACAACCCAAACCGGTCCAATCCGAACCGCGGTTAAACATAGCATCTACTTATATTATAGTATAGTTAGATGCAGTATGTAGAAATGAGTGGTTTCGAGAAGTAAAAGTGTAAGCCCCAATAAATCAATCACTTCCAAATATTCCTTCTCCTTCACAAGTCGTCTTCACCTTTCAAGTGCAGACTTCTCTCGTGTTCTTCAAGCCTCCTTCTCTCTTCCAGTGCTCGGTACCCTTTAACAGGTTATGAGACCAAGCACGATGTCCTCTGCTCAAGATTCCGCCACCAAGATCTCCATCGACAAATTCGATGGCGACAACTATGCGACGTGGGGCCGCTACATGCGTGGCGTGTTCCTGACCAAGTCGACTTGGCATGTGGTCAACCGGGAGACTACTCCAACCTTCGCCGATCCTCGCGCCATGGATGAATATGTCAAGGCGAGCAATATCGCCTTCGGCTTGATGTTGCTGTACATAAGCGCGGATTACCATCACGTGGTTGATGACTGCGAAGAAGCATGGGTTGCGTGGGCAAAGCTGAAGACCCTTTACGGCGGATCGCAGAAGGCGGGACGGATCTTCTTGAAGCGACAGCTCTTCAGCATGGAGATGGCGGAAGGCGGTAATGTACTTCATCATTGCAATGAAGTCCTCAACATCAGCGCAAAGCTCAAGAGCATCGGAGCCAAGATGGAGGACGAGGACGTGGCGATTTGCTTGTTGCGCAGCCTCCCCAAGAGTTACGAGAACGTCGTTCTCAACTTGGAAATGAGCAGCGCGGAATTGTGATCGCGGGACGTCGTGAAAGTGCTGACAAATGAGCACATCAAGAGACAAGGAAACAAGACGACATCGGTGAAGACTGAAGAAACAACCAAGGCTTTCAGTACCGAACGCGAGTTTCGTCAGTGTACATTCTGCGGAAAATTGGGGCACACTGTGGAGAAGTGCTGGACCAAGCAGAAGGAAGACAATCGGGGAGCTCGACGCGGCGGCAATTATCGTGGACGCGGAGCGAATCAAGTTCAGTGGCAAGGCTACAGTGGCAACAGCAACGGTAACTACGATCGTGTGGCGTTTGCTGTGTCAATCAATTGCGGACTTTCAACGACCAAGAACATGTCCGGGATGTGGGCGATTGATAGCGGTGCTACGCATCACATCTGCTACGAAAAATCCAAGTTCGAAGTTCTGGACGAACACAATGAAGGTGAAGTTCTGGTCGCAGATGGAAACAAAGCCGCTATCAAAGGCATCGGGACTATCATCGAAAAGGTACTACTGCCTAACGGTGAAGAACGTGAAGTCGAGATCAAAAACGCGCTTTTCGTCCCAGATATGAACAAGAACCTACTATCAATTCCGCAAATCAACAAGAGCGGCAAGTTTCAAGTGGTGTTTGATGGTGCCAAAATAGAGATCTCGCGTAAAGACCCTGAGCAAGTGGTGGCGATGGCAGATCTTGCGGATGGACTCTATTGGCTTCGCACATCTCACCGATCGGTAAATACTACATCAAGGTCAAGAGTCGAAGATCTTCATGCACGCATGGGCCACGCACCGTTTGATGTCTTGTGCAAAATGGTTTCCAAAGGGATGATCAAGGATGCTAAAATGTCAGAAAAGGCAAGCAGATCTAGCATATGCCACGGGTGTCAAGAAGGAAAAATGGTACAGCGACCGTTTCCAAGTAACCCGAACAAGCAGCACTACGACCCGTTCGAGCTTCTACACATCGACACTTGCGGACCCATGGAAGTTGAATCGCTGGGTGGAAGCAAGTACTTGCTACTAATCGTCGATGAAGGCAGCGGATGCATGAAGGGCTTCGGTCTGCGCGCCAAGTCCGATAGTGAAGAGTGTATCAAAAGATACATCAATGCGGTGCAGACGCAGTTTGACTTCAAGGTCAAGTTCGTTCGACATGATGGTGCACGAGAATTCGCGACAACTTCAATCAAGGCATTTTACGATGATCAAGGAATCGAGCAGCAAGTCACTGTTCCGTATGCGCACCAGACGAATGGCACGGCAGAACGGGCAATCCGGACTATCGTAACGATTGGCCGCAGCATGCTCCACTACGCAAAATTAGACAAGTGTTTCTGGGCTGAGGCAGCAATGACAGCAATATACATCAAGAATCGACTGCCATCGCCCAAGTACCAAGATCAGACTCCGTTCGAGATCATCAACGGATCTCGACCAAGTGTCAAACACATGCGAGTTTTTGGCTGCCGTGCGTTCGTGCTGACTCCAAAAGAAAAGTGATCGAAGTGGGATCCGAAGTCCCATGAAGGACTGTTTATGGGGTACGAAGAAGCATCAAAGGCATACCGCATTTACGACATTGAAACGGATCAGGTGGTGATATCTCGCGATGTCACGTTCGACGAATCGACGTTTGGGTTCGCACAGACGCCTCTACAAGATGTTGTTGATGATGCCTTATTGGATTTTGACACGATGAGCATCAGTAGTGAACCTGCCACCACGGAGTTCAAGCAAACAGGCAAGCGCAAGAACCGTTCAAACAGCCAAGAACAAGTGTTTAAACGACCAGCTTGCCGCGGAGCCGGGTTAGAAGAAGCAAGTGCGCCGGATGACTTCGAGTTGCGCCACCAAAAACGACGTTCGAATGTTCGAGCTAACCGGGACGAAGAGCAAAAGGACAATGATATGGATGATGATGACGACACCCACCACGGTTTTTGGCAAGCAAGCGTGAATGCAGTTGAGGGCGCTGATTTTTCCGAACCAACAACGTTTGAAGACGCGATTA
Source organism: Bremia lactucae (assembly GCF_004359215.1). Taxonomy (NCBI): domain Eukaryota; phylum Oomycota; class Peronosporomycetes; order Peronosporales; family Peronosporaceae; genus Bremia; species Bremia lactucae. Next base: position 2,086,721 of record NC_090617.1, read on the forward strand.
ATGGGCCAGATCGAGTACACTGGCGTAAGGCGATCTGTGCGGAGCTAGACTTTATGAAACTCCGTAGCGTATTTCGAGCAACGAAACTGCCAGCTGGGCAGCACACCATTGGGACCAAGTGGGTATTCAAGATCAAGCGCAAGGCTGACGGAAACATCGATAAATACAAGGCACGTCTCGTTGCCAAGGGTTTCAAGCAAAAGTATGGCATCGACTACACGGAGACGTTTTCACCAGTAGTCAAGTATGTGACGCTGCGCATGGTGATTGCACTCACAAAGTACTTCGACTGGACACTGGACCAACTGGACGTGGTGACAGCTTTTCTGTATGGAGAAATGAAGGAAAGAGTATTCTGTGCGGTCCCAGAAGGCGCCGACGTCAATAAAGATTTTGATTGCTTTGAACTGGTTAAAGCAATCTACGGGCTAAAACAAGCTTCACGGGTATGGAATGACACTTTTCATGAGTTTGTTTGCTCCATCGGATTTCAAGTCTCCGATTTTGATCCGTGCCTTTATCTCAAGATTGCAAACGGAGAGTGCGTGCTATTGTTGGTCTATGTTGATGATGTACTGGTGACTGGGAGTTCAATTGAAATGATTACGCACACCAAGAAAGACTTAAAGTCACGTTTTGAGATGACTGATAGTGGCAAGTGCGCTTTTGTCCTGGGCATCGAGCTGGTAGACAACAATGACGGAAGCGTGACGATGTGCCAGCGACGCTACGTGGACGATGTTCTCAAGCGTTTCGGCATGAGTGACTGCAAAGCTGTCATCAGCCCAATGGACATCAGCTCTCGACTAACGTCAAGCAACGCAGCAACTAAAATAAACGTTCCGTTTCGTGAAGCAGTGGGTGCTTTAATGCACTTGATGACCGCGACACGACCAGACATTGCCTTCGCCGTGGGTTACGTGTCGCGTTTTATGGAAAACCCACAAGTCGAGCATTGGATGGCGGTGAAGCGCATCCTTCGATACTTGCAAGGAACCAAGTCGCATGGAATCTGTTTTAAGCCTGGCAACAATGTGGATTTTTGCGGCTACTCGGATGCAGACTGGGCCGGTGATCATGCAGACCGCAAGTCGACTTCAGGATACGCGTTTATTCTCATGGGCGCTCCTGTAAGCTGGGGGAGCAAGAAACAATTAAGTGTGTCGCTGTCAACAAGTGAAGCCGAATATATCGCGCTAAGTTTAGCGATTCAAGAAGGCAAGTGGGTGCATCGACTACTGCGCGAAATCTTAGACGCGGCAGCAAACAAGTCTAAACCGGTGCTTAAGATCATGGAAGACAACCAGTCGTGTATCAAGATGACGAAGAATCCGGTAAACCATGGTCGTGCGAAACATATCGACATCAAGTATCACCACATTCGTGATGAAGTAAAGCGTGGTGATGTCAAGTTGGAATACTGCGAGACTTCGAAGATGTTGGCGGATATCATGACGAAAGGACTGCCAGGACCGCGTCACAAGGAATTAACGACAGCGCTTGGCATACACGCGTGTTAGCATTGAGGGGGCGTATTGAGGGTTATGGGTTTCAGGTAATGTACACAACCCAAACCAGTCCAATCCGAACCGCGGTTAAACATAGCATCTACTTATATTATAGTATAGTTAGATGCAGTATGTAGAAATGAGTGGTTTCGAGAAGTAAAAGTGTAAGCCCCAATAAATCAATCACTTCCAAATATTCCTTCTCCTTCACAAGTCGTCTTCACCTTTCAAGTGCAGACTTCTCTCGTGTTCTTCAAGCCTCCTTCTCTCTTCCAGTGCTCGGTACCCTTTAACAGGTTATGAGCCCAAGCACGATGTCCTCTGCTCAAGATTCCGCCACCAAGATCTCCATCGACAAATTCGATGGCGACAACTATGCGACGTGGAGCCGCTACATGCGTGGCGTGTTCCTGACCAAGTCGACTTGGCATGTGGTCAACCGGGAGACTACTCCAACCTTCGCCGATCCTCGCGCCATGGACGAATATGTCAAGGCGAGCAATATCGCCTTCGGCTTGATGTTGCTGTACATAAGCGCGGATTACCATCACGTGGTTGATGACTGCGAAGAAGCATGGGTTGCGTGGGCAAAGCTGAAGACCCTCTACGGCGGATCGCAGAAGGCGGGACGGATCTTCTTGAAGCGACAGCTCTTCAGCATGGAGATGGCGGAAGGCGGTAATGTACTTCATCATTGCAATGAAGTCCTCAACATCAGCGCAAAGCTCAAGAGCATCGGCGCCAAGATGGAGGACGAGGACGTGGCGATTTGCTTGTTGCGCAGCCTCCCCAAGAGTTACGAGAACGTCGTTCTCAACTTGGAGATGAGCAGCGCGGAATTGCGATCGCGGGACGTCGTGAAAGTGCTGACAAATGAGCACATCAAGAGACAAGGAAACAAGACGACATCGGTGAAGACTGAAGAAACAACCAAGGCTTTCAGTACCGAACGCGAGTTTCGTCAGTGTACATTCTGCGGAAAATTGGGGCACACTGTGGAGAAGTGCTGGACCAAGCAGAAGGAAGACAATCGGGGAGCTCGACGCGGCGGCAAT
>NC_090617.1:2089540-2105771 GCF_004359215.1 Bremia lactucae
GCAAAATGCAAAGTAAATATATTAAGGTCCTTAGTTCGCAAACCTATTGCTACCTCTAAGCCAATCATTACTTCTAGCCAATCATAGTTCATAGAACCTTCTAGAAGCTTGTGACGTCATCTACTGACGTCATCTGCTGACGTCACACTATGACGTCATTACCGGTATATACTGGTACATACTGGTAGTCTCTTGGTCAGGTCGAGCCGCTTCCTTGCCAACATATGCCACGGGTGTCAAGAAGGAAAAATGGTACAGCGACCGTTTCCAAGTAACCCGAACAAGCAGCACTACGACCCGTTCGAGCTTCTACACATCGACACTTGCGGACCCATGGAAGTTGAATCGCTGGGTGGAAGCAAGTACTTGCTACTAATCGTCGATGAAGGCAGCGGATGCATGAAGGACTTCGGTCTGCGCGCCAAGTCTGATAGTGAAGAGTGTATCAAGAGATACATCAATGCGGTGCAGACGCAGTTTGACTTCAAGGTCAAGTTCGTTCGACATGATGGTGCACGAGAATTCGCGACAACTTCGATCAAGGCATTTTACGATGATCAAGGAATCGAGCAGCAAGTCACTGTTCCGTATGCGCACCAGACGAATGGCACGGCAGAACGGGCAATCCGGACTATCGTAACGATTGGCCGCAGCATGCTCCACTACGCAAAATTAGACAAGTGTTTCTGGGCTGAGGCAGCAATGACAGCAATATACATCAAGAATCGACTGCCATCGCCCAAGTACCAAGATCAGACTCCGTTCGAGATCATCAACGGATCTCGACCAAGTGTCAAACACATGCGAGTTTTTGGCTGCCGTGCGTTCGTGCTGACTCCAAAAGAAAAGAGATCGAAGTGGGATCCGAAGTCCCATGAAGGACTGTTTATGGGGTACGAAGAAGCATCAAAGGCATACCGCATTTACGACATTGAAACGGATCAGGTGGTGATATCTCGCGATGTCACGTTCGACGAATCGACGTTTGGGTTCGCACAGACGCCTCTACAAGATGTTGTTGATGATACCTTATTGGATTTTGACACGATGAGCATCAGTAGTGAACCTGCCACCACGGAGTTCAAGCAAACAGGCAAGCGCAAGAACCGTTCAAACAGCCAAGAACAAGTGTTTAAACGACCAGCTTGCCGCGGAGCCGGGTTAGAAGAAGCAAGTGCGCCGGATGACTTCGAGTTGCGCCACCAAAAACGACGTTCGAATGTTCGAGCTAACCGGGACGAAGAGCAAAAGGACAATGATATGGATGATGATGACGACACCCACCACGGTTTTTGGCAAGCAAGCGTGAATGCAGTTGAGGGCGCTGATTTATCCGAACCAACAACGTTTGAAGACGCGATTAATGGGCCAGATCGAGTACACTGGCGTAAGGCGATCTGTGCGGAGCTAGACTCAATGAAACTCCGTAGCGTATTTCGAGCAACGAAGCTGCCAGCTGGGCAGCACACCATTGGGACCAAGTGGGTATTCAAGATCAAGCGCAAGGCTGACGGAAACATCGATAAATACAAGGCACGTCTCGTTGCCAAGGGTTTCAAGCAAAAGTATGGCATCGACTACACGGAGACGTTTTCACCAGTAGTCAAGTACGTGACGCTGCGCATGGTGATTGCACTCACAAAGTACTTCGACTGGACACTGGACCAACTGGACGTGGTGACAGCTTTTCTGTATGGAGAAATGAAGGAAAGAGTATTCTGTGCGGTCCCAGAAGGAGTCGACGTCAATAAAGATTTTGATTGCTTTGAACTGGTTAAAGCAATCTACGGACTAAAACAAGCTTCACGGGTATGGAATGACACTTTTCATGAGTTTGTTTGCTCCATCGGATTTCAAGTCTCCGATTTTGATCCGTGCCTTTATCTCAAGATTGCAAACGGAGAGTGCGTGCTATTGTTGGTCTATGTTGATGATGTACTGGTGACTGGGAGTTCAATTGAAATGATTGCGCACACCAAGAAAGACTTAAAGTCACGTTTTGAGATGACTGATAGTGGCAAGTGCGCTTTTGTCCTCGGCATCGAGCTGGTAGACAACAATGACGGAAGCGTGACGATGTGCCAGCGACGCTACGTGGACGATGTTCTCAAGCGTTTCGGCATGAGTGACTGCAAAGCTGTCATCAGCCCAATGGACATCAGCTCTCGACTAACGTCAAGCAACGCAGCAACTAAAATCAACGTTCCGTTTCGTGAAGCAGTGGGTGCTTTAATGCACTTGATGACCGCGACACGACCAGACATTGCCTTCGCCGTGGGTTACGTGTCGCGTTTTATGGAAAACCCACAAGTCGAGCATTGGATGGCGGTGAAGCGCATCCTTCGATACTTGCAAGAAACCAAGTCGCATGGAATCTGCTTTAAGCCTGGCAACAATGTGGATTTTTGCGGCTACTCGGATGCAGACTGGGCCGGTGATCATGCAGACCGCAAGTCGACTTCAGGATACGCGTTTATTCTCATGGGCGCTCCTGTAAGCTGGGGGAGCAAGAAACAATCAAGTGTGTCGCTGTCAACAAGTGAAGCCGAATATATCGCGCTAAGTTTAGCGATTCAAGAAGGCAAGTGGGTGCATCGACTACTGCGCGAAATCCTAGACGCGGCAGCAAACAAGTCTGAACCAATGCTTAAGATCATGGAAGACAACCAGTCGTGTATCAAGATGACGAAGAATCCGGTAAACCATGGTCGTGCGAAACATATCGACATCAAGTATCACCACATTCGTGATGAAGTAAAGCGTGGTGATGTCAAGTTGGAATACTGCGAGACTTCGAAGATGTTGGCGGATATCATGACGAAAGGACTGCCAGGACCGCGTCACAAGGAATTAACGACAGCGCTTGGCATACACGCGTGTTAGCATTGAGGGGGCGTATTGAGGGTTATGGGTTTCAGGTAATGTACACAACCCAAACCGGTCCAATCCGAACCGCGGTTAAACATAGCATCTACTTATATTATAGTATAGTTAGATGCAGTATGTAGAAATGAGTGGTTTCGAGAAGTAAAAGTGTAAGCCCCAATAAATCAATCACTTCCAAATATTCCTTCTCCTTCACAAGTCGTCTTCACCTTTCAAGTGCAGACTTCTCTCGTGTTCTTCAAGCCTCCTTCTCTCTTCCAGTGCTCGGTACCCTTTAACAGCGGAAAGAGCAAACGTCAGTAAACTTAATCCAGCATTAAAGCATTGAGCCCAGAGCCAGTAAAGTCCATCAACAAGACGCCCTGAAGGCACAACCTCATCGAGCTAACGCCAAACAAGCATTTCGGCACCATCAAACATGGAGACCTTGGTTAACATCTCGTTGGTAGAAGACATGGTACTTGGGCTCATAATCTGATAGAATAAACGAGACAAAGCGAAGCGAGAAGGAGCAAAGAGCAGCAAGGGTGAAAGGGTGGTAAACCGAATTGAAGACACTTGAGCAGGAGAAGACATATTTGGAAGTGATTGATTGATTGGGGATTACACTTCTACTTTTCGAAACCACTCATTTCTACATAGTGCATTTAACTATACTATAATATACGTGAATGCTATGTTTAATCGTGGTTCGGATTGGACCGGTTTGGGTTGTGTACATTACCTGTAACCCATAACCCTCAATACGGCCCTCAATGCGAGCTCGCTTGAATGCCGAAAGCCGCTGTCATTTCCTTGTGGCATGGACCGTGTAGTGCCTTAGTCAAAATGTCTGCGAGCATAACCGAAGTCTCGCAATAGTCGACCTTGACTTCTTCTTGTTTTATCTTTCCACGAATCTGGTGGTACTTGATGTCGATATGTTTAGCGCGGCCATGATTTACAGGATTCTTTGTCATCTTGATGCATGGCTGATTGTCTTTAAAAATTACAAACTCGGGTGTAGAATAAACGGCAGCAATTATAATCTCACAAAGCAAGCGATAAATCTATTTGCCTTCTTTGATTGCCAGACTAAGTGCAATGTATTCCGCCTCGCTAGTGGAAAGTGAGACGCTTGATTATTTCTTTCAGCCCCAACCTATGGGCGCACTAAGTAACATGTACGTGTAGCCCGAAGTCGATTTGCGATCAGCAAGATTTCCAGCCCAGTCTGCATCAGAGTATCCACAAAAACCAATCTTATCGCTTGGGTTGTAACAGATTCCATGCGTCTTGGTGCCTTGTGAATATCAAAAGATACGCTTAACTGCAACGCAGTGTTCTTCTTGGAGATTCTCCATAAAGCGTGATACATATCCGACGGCGTACGCAATATCTGGGCGCGTTACAGTCGTAAGTGGCATCAGTGCACCAGCTGCTTCGCGAGATGGAGCGTCCACTTTGGTAGCTGCATTACTTGGGGGCAGCCGAGAGCTTACATCAACCGAACTCACTACAGCTTTGCTTTCGTCCATGCCAAAACGTTTGAGAATATCGTCCACATAGCGACGCTGACACATGGTCAAGCTACCCTCTGGGTTGTCTATCAGCTCGATGCCAAGAACAAAGGCACACTAGCCACTGTCCGTCATCTCAAAGCGTGTCTTGAGGTCATTCTTGGTACGTGTGACCAATTTAGGCAAGCTGCCAGTAACCAGCACATCGTCTTCGTAGATCAGCACAAGCACACAATGTCCGTCCAAAATCTTTTGATATAGACATGAGTCGAATGCTGATACGTGAAAGCCAATAGAGCATATGCACTCGTTGCCGAGACAAAAGGCACACTTGCCACTGTCCGTCATCTCAAAGCGTGTCTTGAGGTCATTTTTGGTATGTGTGACCAATTTAGGCAAGCTGCCAGTAACCAGCACATCGTCTTTGTAGATCAGCACAAGCACACAAATGTCCGTCCAAAATCTCTAGATATAGACATGGGTCGATTGCTGATACTTGAAAGCCAATAGAGCATATATACTCGTCAAACGTTTCATTCCATACGCGCGACGCTTGTTTGAATCCGTAGATAGCCTTGACCAGTTATAAACAATTAAAATTGTCATCAAGCTGAACACATTCGGGGATTTCGCAATAAACTTGTTCTTTTATGATTTTATACAGGAATGCAGTTACCACATCTAGCTGGTCGAGAGGTCACTTGATAAACTTGGCAATAGTAATAACCATACGCAGTGTCACATACTTGACAACCGGCGATAAGGTTTCGGTGTAATCAATGCCGTACTTCTGTCTGAAGCCCTTCGCGAAGAGGCGAGCGTTGCACTTGTCGATATATCCATTTTCTCTGCGCTTGATCTTAAACACCCATTTGGTACCGATGGTACGTTGATCGTGTGGCAGCTTGGCAGCACGAAGCATACCACGCAGACGCATGGACTGGAGTTCCCTACGAATTGTCTCGCGTCAATGAACTTGCTGCGGTCCATTTATTACCTTTTGGAAAGACTTCGGCTTGATAAGTCGATCGATGCTTCAACGGCATTAGCAGTTGCACGCCAAAAACGAGGAGAAGCAGCTTTGACATCTTGGCCATCATTCTTTTCTTTATCGTCTTCCATCCGCGAGTCAACGGGCGCGCTTGCTTCTTCAAGACCATTCTGTGTCGAACAGCAGGTTATTTCTGGGTAGATTTCTCTTTTCACTTGAGCGACCATTTCGCTTTCTTGACTGCTTGTACTTCATTTTTGGGGCAGCACAGTCATCAATTTTAGATCTTCAAATTTCAAATCATTGACATCTTCGTCCAAGCTTATTGACAGAGACCCGAAAACATTCTCATCGAAGTTAACATCGTGATAATGATAACTTGCCCTGCATCGACGTCAAAGACTCGATAAGCTTTAGATATTTCTTCGTAACCGAGAAAAATTCCGACGCGAGCCTTAGGGTCCCTTTTGAGTCGATTTTTTCTTTAGAGTCAGAATGTACGTCCGGCAGCCAAATACACGCATGTGTTATTTACTTGGTTTCGACTCTTGGACAATCTCGTAGGGAGTCTTGTGCTCAACCTTTGGTGACGGCAGTCAATTCATGACGTATATGGCTGTCATTGCTACCTCATCCCAGAAGCACTTGTCAAGCTTGGCGTGATGCAGTATACTGTGCCTTATTGCAACAATCGTCCGAATAGCACGCTCTGCCGTCCCATTAGTCTGGTGGGCGTACGGAACTGTAGTTTGCTGCTCAATTCCTTCATCTTCGCAGAAAGTCTTGATCGAGCTTGTCGCGAACTCACGAGCTCCATCGTTCCGTACACACTTTATTTCTTATAAAACTGTGTCTGGATCTTCATGATGTAGCTCCTGATGTGGCCTTCACTGTCCGATTTGACTTGCATGCAAGCACCCTTTATACATCCGCTAGCTTCATCAACAATGAGTAGCAGATACTTGCTCCTCCAACTGACTCTTGTTCCATGGGACCGCAAATGTTGAGATATAGCAATTTGAAGATTCATAATGATGCTTGTCGCGGTTGCTCGGGAACGGTATTTGAACCATTCTTCCTTGATGACAGCCACGGCAAGTGCTTGACAAATTTTGTGTCATCGACGTACTTGCATCCTTTATCATGTCCATGTTGACCATTTTGCGTAGCACTTGAACTGGAGCATGATTCATACGCGCGTGCAGATCAATCGTCTTTAAACTTGTTGCCGCATTAGCAGATCGTTGAGCCGTACGCAGCCAGTAGAGTCCATCAACTAGATCCGCTGTTGTCACTACTTAATACGAGTCCTTACGCGAAACACGCATTTCGGCACCATCAAACATGGAGACCTTGGTTAACATCTCGTTGGTAGAAGACATGGTACTTGGGCTCATAATCTGATAGAATAAACGAGACAAAGCGAAGCGAGAAGGAGCAAAGAGCAGCGAGGGTGAAAGGGTGGTAAACCGAAGTGAAGACACTTGAGCAGGAGAAGACATATTTGGAAGTGACTGATTTATTGGGGATTACACTTCTACTTCTCGAAACAGCTCATTTCTACATAGTGCATTTAACTATACTATAATATACGTGAATGCTATGTTTAATCGTGGTTCGGATTGGACCGGTTTGGGTTGTGTACATTACCTGTAACCCATAACCCTCAATACGGCCCTCAATGCGAGCTCGCTTGAATGCCGAAAGCCGCTGTCATTTCCTTGTGGCATGGACCGTGTAGTGCCTTAGTCAAAATGTCTGCGAGCATAACCGAAGTCTCGCAATAGTCGACCTTGACTTCTTCTTGTTTTATCTTTCCACGAATCTGGTGGTACCTGATGTCGATATGTTTAGCGCGGCCATGATTTACAGGATTCTTTGTCATCTTGATGCACGGCTGATTGTCTTTAAAAATTACAAACACGGGTGTAGAATAAACGGCAGCAATATAATCTCACAAAGCAAGCGATAAATCTATTTGCCTTCTTTGATTGCCAGACTAAGTGCAATGTATTCCGCCTCGCTAGTGGAAAGTGAGACGCTTGATTATTTCTTTCAGCCCCAACTTATGGGCGCACTAAATAACATGTACGTGTAGCCCGAAGTCGATTTGCGATCAGCAAGATTTCCAGCCCAGTCTGCATCAGAGTATCCACAAAAACCAATCTTATCGCTTGGGTTGTAACAGATTCCATGCGTCTTGGTGCCTTGTGAATATCAAAAGATACGCTTAACTGCAACTCAGTGATCTTCTTGGAGGTTCTCCATAAAGCGTGATACATATCCGACGGCTTATGCAATATCTGGGCGCGTTACAGTCGTAAGTGGCATCAGTGCACCAACTGCTTCGCGAAATGGAGCGTCCACTTCGATAGCTTTATTACTCGGGGGCAGCCGAGAGCTTACATCAACCGGACTAACTACAGCTTTGCTTTCGTCCATGCCAAAACGTTTGAGAATATCGTCCACATAGCGACGCTGACATATGGTCAAGCTACCCTCTGGGTTGTCTATCAGCTCGATGCCAAGAACAAAGGCACACTAGCCACTGTCCGTCATCTCAAAGCGTGTCTTGAGGTCATTCTTGGTACGTGTGACCAATTCGGGCAAGCTGCCAGTAACCAGCACATCGTCTTCGTAGATCAGCACAAGCACACAATGTCCGTCCAAAATCTTTTGATATAGACATGAGTCGAATGCTGATACTTGAAAGCCAATAGAGCATATATACTCGTCAAACGTTTCATTCCATACGCGCGACGCTTGTTTGAATCCGTAGATAACCTTGACCAGTTATAAACAAATTAAATTGTCATCAAGCTGAACACATTCGGGAAATTCGCAATAAACTTGTTCTTTCATGATTTTATACAGAAATGCAGTTACCACATCTAGCTGGTCGAGAGGTCACTTGATAAACTTGGCAATAGTAATAACCATACGCAGTGTCACATACTTGACAACCGGCGATAAGGTTTCGGTGTAATCAATGCCGTACTTCTGTCTGAAGCCCTTCGCGACGAGGCGAACGTTGCACTTGTCGATAGATCCATTTTCTCTGCGCTTGATCTTAAACACCCATTTGGTACCGATGGCACGTTGATCGTGTGGCAGCTTGGCAGCACGAAGCATACCACGCAGACGCATGGACTGGAGTTCCCTACGAATTGTCTCGCGTCAATGAACTTGCTGCGGTCCATTTATTACTTTTTGGAAAGACTTCGGCTCTGATAAGTCGATCGATGCTTCAACGGCATTAGCACTTGCACGCCAAAAACGAGGAGAAGCAGCTTTGACATCTTGGCCATCATTCTTTTCTTCATCGTCTTCCATCCGCGAGTCAACGGGCGCGCTTGCTTCTTCAAGACCATTCTGTGTCGAACAGCAGGTTATTTCTGGGTAGATTTCTCTTTTCACTTGAGCGACCATTTTGCTTTCCTGACTGCTTGTACTTCATTTCTGGGGCAGCACAGTGATCAATTTTAGATCTTCAAATTTCAAATCATTGACATCTTCGTCCAAGCTTATTGACAGAGACCCGAAAACATACTCATCGAAGTTAACATCGTGATAATGATAACTTGCCCTGCATCGACGTCAAAGACTCGATAAGCTTTAGATGTTTCTTCGTGACCGAGAAAAATTCCGACGCGAGCCTTAGGGTCCCTTTTGAGTCGGTTTTTTCTTTAGTGTTTGAGTGTACGTGCGGAGTAAATATATTCATGTGTTATTTCTCAAACCTATTGCTACTTCTAAGCCAATCATTACTTCTAGCCAATCATAGTTCATAGAACCTTCTAGAAGCTTGTGACGTCATCTACTGACGTCATCTACTGATGTCACACTATGACGTCATTACCGGTATATACTGGTACATACTGGTAGTCTCTTGGTCAGGTCGAGCCGCTTCCTTGCCAACACTCCCACTCGACTCGACACCGCTGGGTGCTCGTATTCCGAGCCTATTTCGGAGGTTTTCGCACTGCACAGCTGTAATGGCCTTGGTCATGATGTCTGCTAGCATGTCTGTTGTCGAAACATATTGCAGCACCACTTCGCCTTCTTCTACCTTCTCGCGCACGAAGTGGTAGCGAATGTCAATATGCTTGGTACGCTTGTGAAACTCTGGATTCTTAGCCAGTGCAATAGAGCCTTGATTATCTTCGTAGATCTTGATTGCATCGTCGCTTGCCATCTCGCCGAGCTCACACAAGAACACCTTGAGCCATACAGCCTCTTGGGTTGCTTCCGATAACGCCATGTACTCGGCTTCCGTTGAGGACAGTGCCACCGTGCGCTGCTTCTTGCTCTCCAGCTGATACACCCGCCGCTCATCATGAATGCGTAGCCACTTGTGCTCCTTCTTGACTCGATGTCTCCGGCCCAGTCTGCGTCTGAGTAGCCGCACACACAACAGTTGTCTTGCCGTGAGTACTCGAGTCCTTGAGTCGATGTAGCTTGGAGGTACCGCATAACACGCTTGAGAGCTTGCCAGTGTGTCGGGCACGGGTCGGCGGCAAACTGGCTCAGTACTCCCACTGCAGCAGCGAGGTCTGGCCGCGTCGCCACCATCAGGTACATGATGCTGCCGACGGCACTCCGGTACGGCACGTTCTTCATTGTGTCTTCGTGATTGCAGCCGCCCTCGCACATGCTCTTGGTCAACTTGAGTCCTGGATCTTGCGGCGTCTTCACAGGCTTGCTGTCTTGCATGCCGAACCTTGTTAAAATGGACTTGAGAAACTTGGTCTGCCGCACCGTCACTTTTCCTTCGTCACGGTTGTTCTTAATTTCCATCCCGAGAAAGTATTCCAGCTCGCCCATGTCCGTCATCTCAAAGCGTTCACTCAGCGCGTGCTTGGTCGACTCCAACAACTCGTCGTTGCTGCTTGCCAGGATGAGGTCGTCCACGTACAGCACCACGAAGATCATCTCATGGTCGTTTCGCTTGATGTAGACGCAGTGATCCGACTCGCACTTCTTGAACTCCATTTCTAGCATGAAAACATCGATGGTTTGGTTCCACATTCGCGGCGACTGCTTTAGCCCATAGAGCGACCGTTTCAGCTTGCATACTTAATTCGGATGATCTTCGTCGACATACCCATCCGGCTGCACCATGTAGATGTCTTCGTCGAGAACTCCGTTCAGGAACGCTGTCTTAACATCCATCTGATGTAGTTTGAGACTGTGCTTGGCAGCCATACTGAGCACTGTCCGGATCGATGTGAACTTGGCCACCGGTGCGAACGTTTCTTCATAGTCGATGCCGTATTTCTGAGAAAATCCCTTCGCCACCATTCGCGCCTTGAACCGCTCCACTTCTCCATTTTGATTTTCCTTCACGCGAAAAACCCATCTGCAGCCGATCGCCTTCCGACCCTTCGGTAGTGGCACAACATCCCATGTGTCGTTCTTGCGCAGCGACTCATACTCCGAGTCACACGCCTCCTTCCATTTGACTGCGTTGCTGGATTCCATCGCCGACTTAAACGTATTTGGCATTTCTCCCACTGAATCCACAACGTAGGCAGCCTCAAAACTTGTGCTTTCTTGCGCTGCCGCTGACATCTCGTCGAGACCTATGTGTCGCCTGTGCGACGCAGACCGCTTGGCACTTGGAACCTTCACTGCTTGTTCCAATGACTGCGTCCGTTGGTGTCGCTTGCTGCCGGATTCGAGGTCTTCCTCCCGCGCAGTTTCTTCTTCATCATTTGCCTGTTCGTCCGATTGCGACGATTCTTGATCTGTCACAACTTCATCTTGGATGACGACCTCTCTCTGAGAGTAGTCCCGTCTCCCACTGTCGAAGACGTCTTCCATAAACTGCGCGTCACGACTCACCAGCACACGAGCGCTCTTTAATTCTTCAAACCGATATGCTTTCTCGTGCTCTGAGTACCCGACAAAACGGCAACGTACCGACCGAGCGTCAAACTTGGTGCGTTTCTCCTTCGGCACATGCACATATGCGTGGCAACCAAACACTTTCAGGTTCGCCAGCAATGGTTTCTTTCCTGTCCAAACTTGGTGCGGCGATTTGTCGTGGCTGATCGCGCGCGTCGGACAACGATTGCGGAGAAACGTAGCAGTCATCACCGCTTCGCCCCAATATCTCTTTGACAATCCGGCGTGTTCCAGCATGCAGCGCGCACACTCCACCAGCGTCCGGTTCATCCGCTCGGCGACTCCGTTCAGCTGAGGCGTGTATGGCGGTGTGAACTTCTGTATGATCCCACGTTTGCTGCAGAACTTGGCCATTTCGTGCGACATGTATTCGCCGCCGTTGTCACTGCGGAGCGTCTTCACTCGCTTACCCGTTTGGGTTTCCGCAAGCGCAACGAAGTCAGCGAATTTGGCGGATACTTCGGACTTGTTTCGCAGCAAGTACACCACACAGAAGTGCGACTTGTCATCAATAAAGGTGACAAAGTAGCGCTTTCCACCAAATGTTGATGTCTGCATGGGACCACACACATCGCTGTGGACAACCTCTAGCACTTGCTTCGCGCGGTTGGGTGACGACCTCATGTAGCTAACTCGTGTTTGCTTGCCGAGTGAGCATCCGTCGCACAGCTCCCACTGTTTTGCCGACGCCATGTCCACGCCAATACCGTAGTTCTTCTTGATGATGGCATCTAGACCGCCAAGGCCGATGTGACCGAGTCGAAGGTGCCAGAGGTACGACGTGGTGTCCCCATTTCGATCCTTCGAGCTTGCCACATTGGCCTCATGCATCATTGGTGTCATGCAGAGCTTGAACAGTCCTTTGCCTTCACGAGCGCCGAGCTTCCACTTGAAGCCTTTTGTCTCCGCGAAACACCCTTCGCTCTCGAAGGTCACGGCCCCAACGTCCTTGGTGAAGCGACCGACCGAAAACAAGTTGCGTGACAACTTTGGTATATGCCACACATCGGTAAGCATACCCTTCTTGACCCCACGAGGAGTTTGCATGGACATCACAATGTCGCCAGTCCCAATAGCTTGAACCACACCGTCGTCTGCAAGATGTACGTCCACCGGAGAGATTGTTTTGTAGTTCCTCATGAAATTCTTGGAACTCGTCATGTGCTGCGTCGCACCCGAGTCGACCAGCCACACTACACTCGACTTGGAGGCACTTCCTCCAACCGAAAAGAGAAAATCGCCAGAGTCGTCTTCACTCTGCGCGATATTCGCTCGCTGCGGCCTCTGTCGCTCCATATTCTCGCGAATCCTCGCTGGACACTTGGCGATCCAATGCCCTTGTTCACCGCAGTAGTGACAGGAACCAGTCTTCTGCACCTGTCGTCCCTTGCGCTTACCATTGTCGCTTGTCATAAACGCTTGGCCGTGCGCAGTTCCCTCAGCACACCGCCACCTTGCTCCTTGCGCTTCAAGTCTTCATGTAGGAGCCGAGACGTCACTAGTTCCCACGTCAGCGTGTCGGAACGGGATTCCAACGCTGTGATCAGGAATTGGTACGACTCGCTTAGACTTCCCACAAGCGTGATCACCAAGTCGTCCTCGCTGACCGGAGCACCCACTGCGTCGAGTTGCTCCGCCAGAGTCTTGAGCTTGTTAATGTGCTCCAGCACATCATCACCTTCATCCATCATGGTCGTGAAGAAACGACGACGAAGAAAGAGCTTGTTCGCAAGACTCTTCTTCTCAAAGTGGTCTTCCAACTTTGACCATGCATTAAATGCACCACTCGCTGAGCGAACCAACGGCAGTTGCGAGTCTTCCATCGCAAGGCAGATGATCGCCATCGCTTTGCGGGACTTCCTCTTGAACGTCGCTTGGTCCAATGGAGTCACGCATTGCTCGATCTTCACGTCTCCACAAACGACCTCCCACAGATCACGTTCCTCGAGCACCATCTGCATCTTGAACTTCCACGCGTGGAAGTTGGTTCCGTCGAAATTGTTGATGCGACTTGGCGTGGAGGTGTCCATGGCGAAGGCGTAGTCGGAGTCTTGGGCAGAGAATGCGGGGCTTGGGCTCATAACCTAAAGAAAGGTCAAAGGCTTGAGTGGTTAAGTGCAAAATGCAAAGTAAATATATTAAGGTCCTTAGTTCGCAAACCTATTGCTACCTCTAAGACAATCATTACTTCTAGCCAATCATAGTTCATAGAACCTTCTAGAAGCTTGTGACGTCATCTACGGACGTCATCTACTGATGTCACACTATGACTTCATTACCGGTATATACTGGTACATACTGGTAGTCTCTTGGTCAGGTCGAGCCACTTCCTTGCCAACAGGCAGAGCGTGCTATTCGGACGATTGTTGCAATAAGGCACAGTATACTGCATCACGCCAAGCTTGACAAGTGCTTCTGGGATGAGGTAGCAATGACAGCCATATACGTCATGAATTGACTGCCGTCACCAAAGGTTGAGCACAAGACTCCCTACGAGATTGTCCAAGAGTCGAAACCAAGTAGAAAACACATGCGTGTATTTGGCTGCCGGACGTACATTCTGACTCTAAAGAAAAAATCGACTCAAAAGGGACCCTAAGGCTCGCGTCGAAATTTTTCTCGGTTACGAAGAAATATCTAAAACTTATCGAGTCTTTGACGTCGATGCAGGGCAAGTATCATTATCACGATGTTAACTTCGATGAGAATGTTTTCGGGTCTCTGTCAATAAGCTTGGACGAAGATGTCAATGATTTGAAATTTGAAGATCTAAAACTGATCACTGTGCTGCCCCAGAAATGAAGTACAAGCAGTCAGGAAAGCGAAATGGTCGCTCAAGTGAAAAGAGAAATCTACCCAGAAATAACCTGCTGTTCGACACAGAATGGTCTTGAAGAAGCAAGCGCGCCCGTTGACTCGCGGATGGAAGACGATGAAGAAAAGAATGATGGCCAAGATGTCAAAGCTGCTTCTCCTCGTTTTTGGCGTGCAAGTGCTAATGCCGTTGAAGCATCAATCGACTTATCAGAGCCAAAGTCTTTCCAAAAAGTAATAAATGGACCGCAGCAAGTTCATTGACGCGAGACAATTCGTAGGGAACTCCAGTCCATGCGTCTGCGTAGTATGCTTCGTGCTGCCAAGCTGCCACACGATCAACGTGCCATCGGTACCAAATGGGTGTTTAAGATCAAGCGCAGAGAAAATGGATCTATCGACAAGTGCAACGCTCGCCTCGTCGCGAAGGGCTTCAGACAGAAGTACGGCATCGATTACACCGAAACCTTATCGCCGGTTGTCAAGTATGTGACACTGCGTATGGTTATAACTATTGCCAAGTTTATCAAGTGACCTCTCGACCAGCTAGATGTGGTAACTGCATTCCTGTATAAAATCATGAAAGAACAAGTTTATTGCGAAATCCCCGAATGTGTTCAGCTTGATGACAATTTTAATTGTTTATAACTGGTCAAGGCTATCTACGGATTCAAACAAGCGTCGCGCGTATGGAATGAAACGTTTGACGAGTATATATGCTCTATTGGCTTTCAAGTATCAGCAATCGACCCATGTCTATATCTAGAGATTTTGGACGGACATTGTGTGCTTGTGCTGATCTACAAAGACGATGTGCTGGTTACTGGCAGCTTGCCTAAATTGGTCACACATACCAAAAATGACCTCAAGACACGCTTTGAGATGACGGACAGTGGCAAGTGTGCCTTTTGTCTCGGCATCGAGTGCATATGCTCTATTGGCTTTCAAGTATCAGCATTCGACTCATGACTATATCAAAAGATTTTGGACGGACATTGTGTGCTTGTGCTGATCTACGAAGACGATGTGCTGGTTACTGGCAGCTTGCCTAAATTGGTCACACGTACCAAGAATGACCTCAAGACACGCTTTGAGATGACGGACAGTGGCTAGTGTGCCTTTGTTCTTGGCATCGAGCTGATAGACAACCCAGAGGGTAGCTTGACCATGTGTCAGCGTCGCTATGTGGACGATATTCTCAAACGTTTTGGCATGGACGAAAGCAAAGCTGTAGTGAGTTCGGTTGATGTAAGCTCTCGGCTGCCCCAAAGTAATGCAGCTACCAAAGTGGACGCTCCATCTCGCGAAGCAGCTGGTGCACTGATGCCACTTACGACTGTAACGCGCCCAGATATTGCGTACGCCGTCGGATATGTATCACGCTTTATGGAGAACCTCCAAGAAGAACACTGCGTTGCAGTTAAGCGTATCTTTTGATATTCTCAAGGCACCAAGACGCATGGAATCTGTTACAACCCAAGCGATAAGATTGGTTTTTGTGGATACTCTGATGCAGACTGGGCTGGAAATCTTGCTGATCGCAAATCGACTTCGGGCTACACGTACATGTTACTTAGTGCGCCCATAAGTTGGGGCTGAAAGAAATAATCAAGCGTCTCACTTTCCACTAGCGAGGCGGAATACATTGCACTTAGTCTGGCAATCAAAGAAGGCAAATAGATTTATCGCTTGCTTTGTGAGATTATAATTGCTGCCGTTTATTCTACACCCGAGTTTGTAATTTTTAAAGACAATCAGCCATGCATCAAGATGACAAAGAATCCTGTAAATCATGGCCGCGCTAAACATATCGACATCAAGTACCACCAGATTCGTGGAAAGATAAAACAAGAAGAAGTCAAGGTCGACTATTGCGAGACTTCGGTTATGCTCGCAGACATTTTGACTAAGGCACTACACGGTCCATGCCACAAGGAAATGACAGCGGCTTTCGGCATTCAAGCGAGCTCGCATTGAGGGCCGTATTGAGGGTTATGGGTTACAGGTAATGTACACAACCCAAACCGGTCCAATCCGAACCACGATTAAACATAGCATTCACGTATATTATAGTATAGTTAAATGCACTATGTAGAAATGAGTGGTTTCGAGAAGTAGAAGTGTAATCCCCAAT
>NC_090617.1:2140009-2145872 GCF_004359215.1 Bremia lactucae
CGCAACTCGACTTCGAGGTTCCTGAATTACCACCAGCTGAAAACAGAAAATCGCCAGAGTCGTCTTCACTCTGCGCGATGTTTGCACGCTGTGCTGGTCGTTGCCGATCAGCATTGTCACGAATTCGCACCGGGCACTTGGCGATCCAATGCCCGTGCTCTCCACAATAATGGCACGCACTGCCAGGCTTAGCAGGCGGTTGACGTCCCTTGCGCCGTCCGTTGTCCGTAGTCATAAACGCTTGTCCTTGCCCGTGCGCGGATCCATCGACGCCGCCACCTTGTTCCTTGCGTTTCATATCTTCATGCATAAGCCGAGACGTCACGAGCTCCCACGACAACGAGTCGGATCTTGACTCCAACGCCGTAATCAGGAACGCGTATGACTCGCTAAGACTTGCAAGAAGCGTGATAACCAGATCATCCTCGCTGACCGGAGCGCCGACTGCGTCCAGCTGTTCCGCCAATGTCTTGATCTTGTTGATGTGCTGATCACACGTCATCACCTTCGTCCATCATCGTCGTGAAAAAGCGTCGACGTAAGAAGAGCTTGTTCGCCAAACTCTTCTTCTCGAAATGCCCTTCAAGACGCGACCATGCATCATGCGCGCCGTTTGCCGATCGAACCAAAGGTAGCTGCGAGTCCTCCATCGCAAGACAGATTATCGCCATGGCCTTGCGGGACTTACGCTTGTAAGTCGCTTGGTCCAACGGGTTCAACAGGTGCTCAGGCTTCACCTCCCCGCTTACCACGTCCCATAGGTCCCGCTCCTCCAGCACCATCTGCATCTTGAATTTCCACAAGTGGAAGTTCGATCCGTCGAACTTGTTGATGCGGGCGGTCGTGGTCACAGCAGTGTCCATGGCTAAGGCGCAGGCAGGGGCGGGGGCGTGGGCGGCAGAGTCTGCAGGTCTTGGGCTCATAACCTAATGTTAAGGTCAAGTGAGCACTAGTTGGCAAAATGCAAAGTAAATATATTAAAGGTCCTTAGTTCGCAAACCGTTTGCTACCTCTAAGCCTACTGGATTCTCTACTGGATTTACTTACCGGCTTCATCCATTCTAGCCAATTAGCTTCTACCACGTGGAGGTCCCATCTTGAACATGATCATTTGCGCATCTTGAAGAAGATCTTCGAACGTTCGCGGAATTATCTGTTGTGCTGTCGCATGCAGATGTCGCTGTCGTGCGTGTAGATGATCCGCCGGTACTTTACCGGTTAGTCTTGTGCATGTCGAGGCGCATCCTTGACAACAATTGTGTGCTTGTGCTGATCTACGAAGACGATGTGCTGGTTACTGGCAGCTTGCCTAAATTGGTCACACGTACCAAGAATGACCTCAAGACACGCTTTGAGATGACGGACAGTGGCAAGTGTGCCTTTTGTCTCGGCATCGAGTGCATATGCTCTATCGGCTTTCAAGTATCAGCATTCGACTCATGTCTATATCAAAAGATTTTGGACGGACATTGTGTGCTTGTGCTGATCTACGAAGACGATGTGCTGGTTACTGGCAGCTTGCCCAAATTGGTCACACGTACCAAGAATGACCTCAAGACACGCTTTGAGATGACGGACAGTGGCTAGTGTGCCTTTTTTCTTTGCATCGAGCTGATAGACAACCCAGAGGGTAGCTTGACCATGTGTCAGCGTCGCTATGTGAACGATATTCTCAAACATTTTGGCATGGACGAAAGCAAAGCTGTAGTTAGTCCGGTTGATGTAAGCTCTCGGCTGCCCCCGAGTAATAAAGCTATCGAAGTGGACGCTCCATTTCGCGAAGCAGTTGGTGCACTGATGCCACTTACGACTGTAACGCGCCCAGATATTGCGTAAGCCGTCGGATATGTATCACGCTTTATGGAGAACCTCCAAGAAGATCACTGAGTTGCAGTTAAGCGTATCTTTTGATATTCACAAGGCACCAAGACGCATGGAATCTGTTACAACCCAAGCGATAAGATTGTTTTTTGTGGATACTCTGATGCAGACTGGGCTAGAAATCTTGCTGATCGCAAATCGACTTCGGGCTACACGTACATGTTATTTAGTGCGCCCATAAGTTGGGGCTGAAAGAAATAATCAAGCGTCTCACTTTCCACTAGCGAGGCGGAATACATTGCACTTAGTCTGGCAATCAAAGAAGGCAAATAGATTTATCGCTTGCTTTGTGAGATTATAATTGCTGCCGTTTATTCTACACCCGAGTTTGTTATTTTTTAAGACAATCAGCCATGCATCAAGATGACAAAGAATCCTGTAAATCATGGCCGCGCTAAATATATCGACATCAAGTACCACCAGATTCGTGGAAAGATAAAACAAGAAGAAGTCAATGTCGACTATTGCGAGACTTCGGTTATGCTCGCAGACATTTTGACTAAGGCACTACACGGTCCATGCCACAAGGAAATGACAGCGGCTTTCGGCATTCAAGCGAGCTCGCATTGAGGGCCGTATTGAGGGTTATGGGTTACAGGTAATGTACACAACCCAAACCGGTCCAATCCGAACCACGATTAAACATAGCATTCACGTATATTATAGTATAGTTAAATGCACTATGTAGAAATGAGTGGTTTCGAGAAGTAGAAGTGTAATCCCCAATAAATCAATCACTTCCAAATATGTCTTCTCCTGCTCAAGTGTCTTCACTTCGGTTTACCACCCTTTCACCCTCGCTGCTCTTTGCTCCTTCTCGCTTCGCTTTGTCTCGTTTATTCTATCAGATTATGAGCCCAAGTACCATGTCTTCTACCAACGAGATGTTAACCAAGGTCTCCATGTTTGATGGTGCTGAAATGCGTGTTTCGCGTAAGGACTCGTATCAAGTAGTGACAACAGCGGATCTTGTTGATGGACTCTACTGGCTGCGTACGGCTCAACGATCTGCTAATGCGGCAACAAGTTTAAAGACGATTGATCTGCACGCGCGTATGAATCATGCTCCAGTTCAAGTGCTACGCAAAATGGTCAACATGGACATGATAAAGGATGCAAGTACGTCGATGACACAAAATTTGTCAAGCACTTGCCGTGGCTGTTATCAAGGAAGAATGGTTCAAATACCGTTCCCGAGCAACCGCGACAAGCATCATTATGAATCTTCAAATTGCTATATCTCAACATTTGCGGTCCCATGGAACAAGAGTCAGTTGGAGGAGCAAGTATCTGCTACTCATTGTTGATGAAGCTAGCGGATGTATAAAGGGTGCTTGCATGCAAGTCAAATCGGACAGTGAAGGCCACATCAGGAGCTACATCATGAAGATCCAGACACAGTTTTATAAGAAATAAAGTGTGTACGGAACGATGGAGCTTGTGAGTTCGCGACAAGCTCGATCAAGACTTTCTACGAAGATGAAGGAATTGAGCAGCAAACTACAGTTCCGTACGCCCACTAGACTAATGGGACGGCAGAGCGTGCTATTCGGACGATTGTTGCAATAAGGCACAGTATACTGCATCACGCCAAGCTTGACAAGTGCTTCTGGGATGAGGTAGCAATGACAGCCATATACGTCATGAATTGACTGCCGTCACCAAAGGTTGAGCACAAGACTCCCTACGAGATTGTCCAAGAGTCGAAACCAAGTAGAAAACACATGCGTGTATTTGGCTGCCGGACGTACATTCTGACTCTAAAGAAAAAATCGACTCAAAAGGTGTTGGCAAGGAAGCGGCTCGACCTGACCAAGAGACTACCAGTATGTACCAGTATATACCGGTAATGACGTCATAGTGTGACATCAGTAGATGACGTCATAGTGACTCATAGTGACGTCAGAGATGACGTCACAAGCTTCTAGAAGGTTCTATGAACTATGATTGGCTAGAAGTAATGATTGGCTTAGAGGTAGCAATAGGTTTGCGAACTAAGGACCTTAATATATTTACTTTGCATTTTGCACTCAACCACTCAAGCCTTTGATCTTTCTTTAGGTTATGAGCCCAAGCCCCGCATTCTCTGCCCAAGACTCCGATTACGCCTTCGCCATGGACACCTCCACGCCAAGCCGCATCAACAAGTTCGACGGAACCAACTTCCACGCGTGGAAGCTCAAGATGCAGATGGTGCTCGAGGAACGTGATCTGTGGGAGGTCGTTTGTGGAGACGTGAAGATCGAGCAATGCGTGACTCCATTGGACCAAGCGACGTTCAAGAGGAAGTCCCGCAAAGCGATGGCGATCATCTGCCTTGCGATGGAAGACTCGCAACTGCCGTTGGTTCGCTCAGCGAGTGGTGCATTTAATGCATGGTCAAAGTTGGAAGACCACTTTGAGAAGAAGAGTCTTGCGAACAAGCTCTTTCTTCGTCGTCGTTTCTTCACGACCATGATGGATGAAGGTGATGATGTGCTGGAGCACATTAACAAGCTCAAGACTCTGGCGGAGCAACTCGACGCAGTGGGTGCTCCGGTCAGCGAGGACGACTTGGTGATCACGCTTGTGGGAAGTCTAAGCGAGTCGTACCAATTCCTGATCACAGCGTTGGAATCCCGTTCCGACACGCTGACGTGGGAACTAGTGACGTCTCGGCTCCTACATGAAGACTTGAAGCGCAAGGAGCAAGGTGGCGGTGTGCTGAGGGAACTGCGCACGGCCAAGCGTTTATGACAAGCGACAATGGTAAGCGCAAGGGACGACAGGTGCAGAAGACTGGTGCCTGTCACTACTGCGGTGAACAAGGGCATTGGATCGCCAAGTGTCCAGCGAGGATTCGCGAGAATATGGAGCGACAGAGGCCGCAGCGAGCGAATATCGCGCAGAGTGAAGACGACTCTGGCGATTTTCTCTTTTCGGTTGGAGGAAGTGCCTCCAAGTCGAGTGTAGTGTGGCTGGTCGACTCGGGTGCGACGCAGCACATGACGAGTTCCAAGAATTTCATGAGGAACTACAAAACAATCTCTCCGGTGGACGTACATCTTGCAGACGACGGTGTGGTTCAAGCTATTGGGACTGGCGACATTGTGATGTCCATGCAAACTCCTCGTGGGGTCAAGAAGGGTATGCTTACCGATGTGTGGCATATACCAAAGTTGTCACGCAACTTGTTTTCGGTCGGTCGCTTCACCAAGGACGTTGGGGCCGTGACCTTCGAGAGCGAAGGGTGTTTCGCGGAGACAAAAGGCTTCAAGTGGAAGCTCGGCGCTCGTGAAGGCAAAGGACTGTTCAAGCTCTGCATGACACCAATGATGCATGAGGCCAATGTGGCAAGCTCGAAGGATCGAAATGGGGACACCACGTCGTACCTCTGGCACCTTCGACTCGGTCACATCGGCCTTGGCGGTCTAGATGCCATCATCAAGAAGAACTACGGTATTGGCGTGGACATGGCGTCGGCAAAACAGTGGGAGCTGTGCGACGGATGCTCACTCGGCAAGCAAACACGAGTTAGCTACATGAGGTCGTCACCCAACCGCGCGAAGCAAGTGCTAGAGGTTGTCCACAGCGATGTGTGTGGTCCCATGCAGACATCAACATTTGGTGGAAAGCGCTACTTTGTCACCTTTATTGATGACAAGTCGCACTTCTGTGTGGTGTACTTGCTGCGAAACAAGTCCGAAGTATCCGCCAAATTCGCTGACTTCGTTGCGCTTGCGGAAACCCAAACGGGTAAGCGGGTGAAGACGCTCCGCAGTGACAACGGCGGCGAATACATGTCGCACGAAATGGCCAAGTTCTGCAGCAAACGTGGGATCATACAGAAGTTCACACCGCCATACACGCCTCAGCTGAACGGAGTCGCCGAACGGATGAACCGGACGCTGGTGGAGTGTGCGCGCTGCATGCTGGAACACGCCGGATTGTCAAAGAGATATTGGGGCGAAGCGGTGATGACTGCTACGTTTCTCCGCAATCG
>NC_090617.1:2159933-2171111 GCF_004359215.1 Bremia lactucae
ACTACAGCTTTGCTTTCGTCCATGCCAAAACGTTTGAGAATATCGTCCACATAGCGACGCTGACACATGGTCAAGCTACCCTCTGGGTTGTCTATCAGCTCGATGCCAAGAACAAAGGCACACTAGCCACTGTCCGTCATCTCAAAGCGTGTCTTGAGGTCATTTTTGGTATGTGTGACCAATTTAGGCAAGCTGCCAGTAACCAGCACATCGTCTTCGTAGATCAGCACAAGCACACAATGTCCGTCTTAAATCTTTAGATATAGACATGAGTCGAATGCTGATACTTGAAAGCCAATAGAGCATATGCACTCGATGCCGAGAAGAAAGGCACACTTGCTACAGTCCGTCATCTCAAAGCGTGTCTTGAGGTCATTTTTGGTACGTGTGACCAATTTAGGCAAGCTGCCAGTAACTGTTGGCGATGAAGCGGCTCGACCTGACCAAGAGACTACCAGTATGTCCCAGTATGTACCGGTAATGACGTCATAGGGTGACGTCAGTAGATGACGTCACAAGCTTCTAGAAGGTTTTATGAACTATGATTGGCTAGAAGAAATGATTGGCTTAGAGGTAATAATAGGTTTGCGAACTAAGGACCTTAATATATTTACTTTGCATTTTGTTAAACTTCGCTCACTTGACCGTTCAATAGGTTATGAGCCCAAGACCCGCCTTCTTTGCCCCCGACGTTGACTTCACTTTCGCCATGGATTCCGCTTCCGCCACCTCTTCTCGCATCAACAAGTTTGATGGCATGAATTTTCATACGTGGAAGTTTAAGATGCAAATGGTGCTGGAGGAGAGGGACCTGTGGGAAGTGACAAGGGGGGAGGTGAAACTCGAGCATCTGACCAGTACGCTAAATCCGACAACTTACAAGCGTAAGTCTCGAAAGGCGCTGGCATTCATCTGTCTCGCGATGGATGATTCACAGCTGCCTCTGGTTCGCTCGGCAAGTGGAGCGCACGATGCATGGTCACGGCTGAAGGGACACTTCGAGAAGAAGAGCTTGGCGAATAAGCTCTATCTTCGTCGACGCTTCTTTACGGCCGAAATGGATGATGGTGATGATGTGCTACAGCACATTAACAAGCTAAAGACCCTGGCGGAGCAGCTGGATGCAGTGGGAGCTCCGGTTAGTGAAGACGACTTGGTCATCACGCTCTTGGGAAGCCTCAGTGATTCGTTTGCGTTCCTGATCACGGCACTGGAGTCAAGAGCAGACTCGCTGTCATGGGAGCTGGTGACGTCTCGACTGTTGCACGAGAGCCGCGCACGGTCAAGGTCAAGCGTTTATGTCGAACGATCAAGGAAAGCGCAAGGGAGTACGACAAGCGCCTGTCAAGACGAGCAGTGCATGTCATTATTGTGGTGGGCAGGGACATTGGATTGCGAAGTGTCCAGTACGACTCCGCGAGAATGCGCAGCGACAGAGGTCGCAAACAGCAAATATCGCGCAAGTAGAAGACGACTCGGGCGATTTTCTGTTCTCGGTTGGTGGTGATGCAAGTGCTACCAAGTCAGAATGTGTGTGGTTGGTTGACTCAGGAGCAACGCAACACATGACGTACTCGAAAGAGTACATGAAGAATTACAAGACTATTTCTCCGATAGATGTGCATCTCGCTGACGACGGTGTGGTCCAAGCGGTGGGAATGGGCGACATAGTGATGTCTATGAAAACTCCGCGTGGGACTAAGAAAGGTATGCTTACTGGCGTATGGCATATTCCCAAGCTTTCGCGAAATTTGTTTTCGGTTGGCCGCTTTACAAAGGATGTTGGGCCAGTTACGTTTGAGCGCGATGGTTGTTTTGCGGAAACAAAAAATCTTCGCTGGAAGCTTGGAGCGCGTGAAGGCAAAGGATTGTTCAAGCTTTGCATGACGCCTATTATGATGGATGAGGCCAACATAACAAGATCGATGGGATGCCATGGGGGCACCACGTCGTACCTCTGGCATCTTTGACTTGGTCACATTGGTCATGGCGGTCTTGATGCTATTGTGAAGAAAATTATGGTATTGGCATTAACATTGCATCAGTGAAGCAGTGGAAGGTGTGTGAGGGATGCTCACTCGGTAAGCAAACGCGAGTGAGCTATGCCAAGTCATCCCCCAATCGTGCAAAGCAAGTTTTTGAAGTCATATACAGTGATGTATGTGGTCCCATGCAGACGCCGACTTTCAGCAAGAAGCGCTACTTTGTCACTTTTTCGATGACAAATCACATTTTTGCAAGGTGTACTTGTTGAGTAACAAGTCGGAAGTACCTGCCAAATTTGCTGACTTTGTTGCGTTTGCTGAAACGCAAA
Source organism: Bremia lactucae (assembly GCF_004359215.1). Taxonomy (NCBI): domain Eukaryota; phylum Oomycota; class Peronosporomycetes; order Peronosporales; family Peronosporaceae; genus Bremia; species Bremia lactucae. The sequence continues at coordinate 2,162,248 of NC_090617.1, forward strand.
CGGGCAAGCGGGTAAAGACAATTCGCAGTGACATGGCGGCGAGTATACTTCGCGTGATATGGCCAAGTTTTGCAGTGATCGAGGAATCGTGCAAACATTCACGCCGCCTTACACTCCTCAGTTGAACGGGGTCGCCGAGCGGATGAATCGAACATTGTTAGAGTGCGCGCGCTGCATAATAAAACATGCTGGACTGTCCAAAGAAGACTGGGGCGAAGCTGTCATGACAGCTACGTTTCTCCGCAATAGGTGTCCAACACGTGCTGTCAGCCATGACAAATCGCCACACCAAGTTTGGACAGGCAAGAAACCATTGCTGGCTAACCTGAATGTGTTTGGTTGTCACGCGTATGTTATGGTGCCAAAGGAAAAGCGTGCCAAATCTGATTCTCGGTCAGTACGCTGCCGGTTCCTTGGATATTCGGATCATGAGAAAGCGTATCGATTCGAGGAGCTGGACAGTTGCCGCATACTGGTAAGTCGCGACGCTCAGTTCATGGAAGATGTTTTCGACAGTGGAAGACGCAACTACTTTCAGCAGGACGTAGTCATCGAAGATGAAGAGGCGACGGATGATGAATCGCCGCAGGAACAAGAAGAAGACACTGCGCAAGATACGGACATGGAGTCCAGCAGTAAGAGACACCAACGGACATAGTAGTTGGAGAAAGCAACAGACACTCCAAGCGCCAAGCGGTCTACGTATTACAAGAGACGTCAAGGTCTTGATGAGATGTCAGCAGCAGCTCAAGATGCAACACATTACGAAGCTACATACGTCATGGATTCAGTGGGAGATATGCCGACTATGGTTCAGTCGGCTATGGAATCCAGTGACGCAGTGAAATGAAAGGAAGCGTGCGATTCGGAGTATGACTCGCTCCAAAAAAATGATACATGGAACATCGTACCGTTGCCAAAGGGACGCAAGGCTATCGGCTGCAGATGAGTGTTCCGTGTCAAGGAGACTCAAGATGGCGAAATTGAGCGGTATAAGGCACGTCTAGTGGCTAAGGGGTTCTCACAGAAGTATGGAGTCGATTACGAAGAAACGTATGCGCCGGTGGCCAAGTTTACGTCGATTCGAATTGTTCTGAGTTTGTCTGCCAAGTATACGCTGAAGTTGCATCAGATGGATGTCAAGACAGCGTTCCTAAATGATGGATTAGATGAAGATATCTACATGGCGCAGCCAGATGGATATGTCGATGCTGGTCGTCCAGATCACGTGTGCAAGCTAAAGAAGTCACTATACGGGTTGAAGCAATCACCCCGTATGTGGTATCAGACCATCGATGACTTCATGATCAAGATGGGTTTCGTCAAGTGTGAATCAGATCACTGCGTGTACGTTAAGCGAGATGACAGCGACATGGTCTTTGTTGTTTTTGTATGTTGACGATCTGATCATCGCAAGTAGCAACGACGAGTTTCTCACGTCAACAAAGCCTGCGTTGAGCGACCGATTCGAGATGACGGATCTCGGCGAGCTGAAGTATTTTCTTGGTGTGGAAATCAAGAGCGATCATGCGGCTGGCCATGTGACGATGCGGCAAACCAAGTTTCTTAAGTCTGTTTTAACCAAGTTTGGGATGCATGACAGCATGCCCGTGAACACGCCTCAAGACCCTGGACTTAGACTGACCAAGAACATGTGTGAAGGCGGCTGCAATTATGAGGAAACAATAAAGAGCGTACCCTACCGGAGTGCCATTGGAGGTATCATGTACTTGATGGTTGCGACTCGTCCGGACCTTGCTGTGGCAGTGGAAGCATTGAGTCAATTTGCGGCTGATCCCTGTCCAATACATTGGCAGGCTATCAAGCGTGTGTTGCGGTATCTTCAAGCAACACCGACGCATGGACTTAATTTCTCACGTGATGGTATCGCTACACTGCAAGGATACTCAGACGCAGATTGGGCTGGATGTGGAGACGCGACGTAGTACAAGCGGATACGCTTCATGATGAATAACGGGTGTATTAGCTGGAGGAGCAAGAAGCAGCGAACGGTGGCGTTGTCATCGACGGAGGCAGACGACATGGCGCTGACGGAAGCAGTACAAGAAGCAATTTGGCTCAAGGCATTTCTATGCGAGCTTGGTGAGATGAAGAGCAACGAAGCTGTCAAGGTGTACGAAGACAATCAAGGTGCGATTGCGTTGGCCAAGAATCCGGAGTTTCACAAGAGAACCAAACACATCGGCACACGCTATCACTTTGTGCGGGAAAGAGTTGAAGACGGCCAAGTGGTGCTGCAATACTGCTCGACAAAGGAAATGAAAGCAGACATGATGACCAAGCCAATTCCTGCTGTACACTTTAAACACCTTCGACGCATGCTGGGAGTGTTAGCAACAAGTGTCGAGTCGAGTGGGAGTTTTAACGATGAAGCGACTCGACCTGACCAAGAGACTACCTGTATGTACCAGTATATACCGGTAATGACGTCAGTAGATGACGTCACAAGCTTCTAGAAGGTTCTATGAACTATGATTGGCTAGAAGTAATGATTGGCTTAGAGGTAGCAATAGGTTTGCGAACTATGGACCTTAATATATTTACTTTGCATTTTGCTAAACTTCGCTCACTTGACCGTTTCAATAGTAACCAGCACATCGTCTTCGTAGATCAGCACAAGCACACAATGTCCGTCCGAAATCTCTAGATATAGACATGGGTCGATTGCTGATACTTGAAAGCCAATAGAGCATATATACTCGTCAAACGTTTCATTCCATACGCGCGACGCTTGTTTGAATCCGTAGATAGCCTTGACCAGTTATAAACAATTAAATTGTCATCAAGCTGAACACATTCGGGGATTTCGCAATAAACTTGTTCTTTTATGATTTCATACAGGAATGCAGTTACCACATCTAGCTGGTCGAGAGGTCACTTGATAAACTTGGCAATAGTAATGACCATACGCAGTGTCACATACTTGACAATCGGCGATAAGGTTTCGGTGTAATCAATGCCGTACTTCTGTCTGAATCCCTTCGCGACGAGGCGAGCGTTGCACTTGTCGATAGATCCATTTTCTCTGCGCTTGATCTTAAACACCCATTTGGTACCGATGGCACGTTGATCGTGTGGCAGCTTGGCAGCACGAAGCATACTACGCAGACGCATGGACTGGAGTTCCCTACGAATTGTCTCGCGTCAATGAACTTGCTGCGGTCCATTTATTACCTTTTGGAAAGACTTTGGCTCTGATAAGTCGATCGATCCTTCAACGGCATTAGCACTTGCACGCCAAAAACGAGGAGAAGCAGCTTTGAAATCTTGGTCATCATTCTTTTCTTCATCGTCTTCCATCCGCGAGTCAACGGGCGCGCTTGCTTCTTCAAGACCATTCTGTGTCGAACAGCAGGTTATTTTCTGGGTAGATTTCTCTTTTCACTTGAGCGACCATTTCGCTTTCCTGACTGCTTGTACTTCATTTCTGGGGCAGCACAGTGATCAATTTTAGATCTTCAAATTTCAAATCATTGACATCTTCGTCCAAGCTTATCGGTAGAAACCCGAAAACAGGCTTATCAAACTTAACATCGCGACTAATAATAACTTGCCCTGCATCGACGTCAAAGACTCGATAAGCTTTGAATGTTTCTTCGTAATCGAGAAAAATTCCGACGCGAGTCTTAGGGTCCCATTTGAGTCGTTTTTACTTTGGAGTCAGAATGTACGTCCGGCAGCCAAATACACGCATGTGTTTTCTACTTGGTTTCGACTCTTGGACAATCTCGTAGGGAGTCTTGTGCTCAACATTTGGTGACGCCAGTCGATTCTTGACGTATATGGCTGTCATTGCTGTCTCACCCCAGAAGCACTTGTTGAGCTTGGCGTGATGCAGTATACTGCGCCTTATTGCAACAATCGTCCGAATAGCACGCTCTGCCGTCCCATTATTCTGGTGGGCGTACGGAACTGTAGTTTGCTGCTCAATTCCTTCATCTTCGTAGAAAGTCTTGATCGAGCTTGTCGCGAACTCACGAGCTCCATCGTGCCGTACACACTTACCTTCTTGGAAAACTGTGTCTGGATCTTCATGATGTAGCTCCTGATGTGGCCTTTACTGTCCGATTTGGCTTGCATGCAAGCACCCTTTATACATCCGCTAGCTGCATCAACAATGAGTAGCAGATACCTGCTCCTCCAACTGATTCTTGTTCCATGGGACCGCAAATGTTGAGATGAAGCAATTTGAAGATTCATAATGATGCTTGTCGCGGTTGCTCGGGAACGGTATTTGAACCATTCTTCCTTGCTGACAGCCACGGCAAGTGCTTGACAAATTTTGTGTCATCGACGTACTTGCATCCTTGATCATGTCCATGTTGACCATTTTGCGTAGCACTTGAACTGGAGCATGACCCATACGCGCGTGCAGATCAATCGTCTTTGAATGTGTTGCCGCATTTTAGCAGATCGTTGAGCCGCACGCAGCCAGTAGAGTCCATCAACAAGATCCGCTGTTGTCACTACTTGATACGAGTCCTTACGCGAAACACGCATTTCGGCACCATCAAGCACCACTTAGAACTTACCATGCATACTGATTTGGGGTACCAAAAGTAAGTTCTAGCTCATGTCTGGGACGTAAAAAGCGTTCTTGATTTTAATTTGTCTCGTATTTCCATCAGGAAGTATGACTTCTTTCACGATAGTGCCAACACCCTTAATAGGCGCCATGTTACCGCCGGCTACTGACGCGCCACCTTCATCACGCTCAATTAGATTGGCACATTTTGCCTTGTCGTTGTATATGTGGCGCGTTGCGCTGCTGTCGACCGCCACACTCCGGACGCGTTCTTGCCCGTCGTCATTCCACATTCCAGCGAAACAGCAAATGCCACCCGATCGTAGTCGTAGGCATCATCGTCGTTTCTCCACTGAAAATTGTTGGTTCCGCCTCATCGGGCATTGCCGCCGCGTCTTGGACCTCGATTCTCATATTTTTGCATGGTCCAGCACTTGTCAATGGCGTGCCCCAATTTTCCGCAGTTCGTACATTGACGAGATTCACGGTAGGTGTTGAAGGCTTTTGCTGAACTCTCAGACTTCACCGCCACCACTTTCTCGGCCTGCCGCTTGATATGCTCATTTGTAAGCACCTTTCCAACTTGTGATTGCAGCTTAATATTGTTCATCTCTAGATTGAGTACGATGTTCTCGTAGCTCTAGTGTAGACTGCGAAGCAAGCAAATAGCTACGTCTTCGTCCTCCATCTTGACGCCGACGCTGTTTATCTTGGCGCTGATGTTACGAACTTCATTGCAACGGTGCAAGGCGTTGTCGTCTTTCGCCATCATCATCATAAAGAGTTGCCTTTTGAGGTAGATCCGGCCAGCCTTCTGCGATCCGACGTACGTCGTTTTTAGACGCGTCCACGCCGCCCACGCTTCCTCGCAGTCATCAACCACATGTTGGTAATCCGCATTCATGTCGAGCAGCATAAGTTTAAAGGCAATATTGTTGGCCCTTATGTAGTCATCCCTAGCCCGTACTCGGGAAGCTTGGCGTCGTCTCGTGATTCACCACATGCCACAATGACTTGGTTCCCATTTGGTGCCGATTGCACGTTGATTGTGTGGCAGCTTCGCAGCACGAGCATACCACGCAGACGCATGGACTCGAGCTCCCTTCGAATTGCCTCGCGCCAATGAACTTGCTGCGGTCCATTTATTACCTCTTGGAAAGAATTTGGTTTTGATAAGTCGATCGATCCTTCAACGGCATTAGCACTTGCACGCCAAAAAGAGGAGAAGCAGCATCGTCATCTTGGCCATCATTCTTTTCTTCATCGTCTTCCATCCGCGAGTCAACGGGCGCGCTTGCTTCTTTAAGACCATTCTGTGTCGAACAGCAGGTTATTTCTGGGTAGATTTCTCTTTTCACTTGAGCGATCAATTCGCTTTCCTGACTGCTTGTACTTCATTTCTGGGGCAGCACAGTGATCAATTTTAGATCTTCAAATTTCAAATCATTGACATCTTCGTCCAAGCTTATTGACAGAGACCCGAAAACATACTCATCGAAGTTAACATCGTGATAATGATAACTTGCCCTGCATCGACGTCAAAGACTCGATAATCTTTAGATATTTCTTCGTAACCGAGAAAAATTCCGACGCGAGCCTTAGGGTCCCTTTTGAGTCGATTTTTTCTTTAGAGTCAGAATGAACGTCCGGCAGCCAAATACACGCATGTGTTTTCTACTTGGTTTTGACTCTTGGACAATCTCGTAGGGAGTCTTGTGCTCAACATTTGGTGACGGCAGTCGATTCTAATGTAAAGGTCAAGTGAGCACTAGTTGGTAAAATGCAAAGTAAATATATTAAAGGTCCTTAGTTCGCAAACCGTTTGCTACCTCTAAGCCTACTGGATACTCTACTGGATCTACTGACCGGCTTCATCCATTCTAGCCAATTAGCTTCTACCACGTGGAGGTTCCATCTTGAACATGATCATTTGCGCATCTTGAAGTAGATCATCGAACGTTCGCGGAACCATCTGTTGTGCTGTCGCATGCAGATGTCGCTGTCGTGCGATGTCGATGATCTACCGGTACTTTACCGGTTAGTCTTGTGCATGTCGAGGCGCATCCTTGACAACACTCCCACTCGACTTGGCAACTTCTAGTACTTGTACACCAAGCTTGTTTAGAAGCACACAAAACTGAGTCGCAGGAATTGGCTTTGTCATGAGGTCCGCTAGCATGTTGGTCGTCGAAATGTATTCCAAGACAACTTGGCCATCTTCAACCTTTTCGCGTACGAAGTGATAGCGAATGTCGATATGCTTGGTCCTCTTATGAAACTGTGGATTCTTGGCCAGTGCAATTGAGCCTTGGTTATCTACGTAGATCTTGACCGCATCATTCTTATGCGTCTCACCAAGCTCGATCAGAAAAGTCTTAAGCCACACTGCCTCCTGTGTCGCTTCTGAGAGCGCCATGTACTCGGCTTCCGTTGACGACAGTGCTACTGTGCGTTGTTTCTTGCTCTTCCAGCTTACACATCCGCCGCTCAGCATAAAGGCGTAGCCGCTTGTACTTCTTCGCGACAACGTGTCTCCGGCCCAGTCCGCATCTGAAAATCCTTGCAGTCCATCCTGACTTGATGCTTGAAACTTGATGCCGTGCGTCCTTGTGCCTTCTATATACCTGAAGACCCTTTTTAAAGCTTGCCAATGTGTCGGACATGGGTCTGCCGCGAATTGGCTAAGCACTCCAACTGCTGCAGCGAGATCCGGGCGTGTGCCGACCATAAGGTACATCAGGCAGCCAACAGCATTTCAATACGGCACACCGACCATAGTCTTGCTGTGCTCGCATCCACCTTCACACATGGACTTAGTCAGCTTGAGACCTGGATCCTGAGGCGTCCTGACAGGCTTGCTATTTTCCATGTTAAACTTGGTCAGAATATCACTTGCAAACTTCGTCTGCCGCATCGTCAGTGTTTCAGTCTTGAAATCTTGATCAATTTCAATTCCAAGAAAATACTTGAGCTGACCCATATCTGTCATTTCGAATCGGCGATTCAGCGCTTGCTTGATTTCTTGAAGCATCTTGCTGGTACTGCTTGCCAGAATCAGGTTATCGACGTAGAGTGCAACGAAGATCATGTCTTGATCATCTCGTTTCATGTAAACACAGTGATCGGAATCACACTTCTTGAACTTAAGACCAAGCATGAAATCGTCAATGGTCTTGTTCCACATGCGTGGTGACTAATTTAGCCCATACAGTGACCGTTGTAGCTTGCACACGTAATCTGGATTGGCTGTATCACTGAAGCCATCCGGCTGTGCCATGTAAATATCTTCGTCCAGTTGACAATTAAGAAGCGCCGTCTTCACATCCTTTTGGTGAACTGTGAGTCCATACTTGGCAGCCAAACTGAGCAGAATCCGAATCGACGTAAACTTTGCCACCGGCGCAAAAGTTTCTTCATAGTCGATGCCAAACTTTTGGGCGAAACCTTTCGCCACTAGACGCGCCTTGTATCGCTCGACTTCACCATCTTGGTTTTCTTTGACGCGAAACACCCATCGATTGCCTATTGCCTTACGTCCTTTCGGCAGAGGCACAAGCGTCCAAGTCTCATTCTTTTGCAGTGAATCCATTTCCAAGCTGTACGCCTCCTTCCACTCAGCTGCGTTGTTGGATTCCATCGCCGACTTGAATGTTGTCGGCATTTCTCCCACTGAATTCACAACATACGCAGCCTCGAAGGCTTGAGCTGTGGCTGACATTTCTTCAAGCGACTGGTAACGATTTGTTCGCTTAGGCCTTGGCACTTCAGTCGCTTTTTCGAGCGATTGGGTTCTTTGGTGTCGCTTACTGCCAGACTCAACTTCTTCTTCCTGCGCAGATTCTTCATGGTCCGTTTGATCGTGCTGTGGAGAGTCGTGATCTGTCGCTTCATCATCATCTTGAACAACGACCTCACTCTTGCGACGGTCGCGCCTCCCACTGTCGAATGTGTCTTCCATAAACTTTGCGTCACGGCTGACAAGAACACGATTACTTTCCACTTCTTTGAATCGATACGCTTTCTCATGCTCAGAATAGCCTAGAAACCGACAGCGTACCGACCGAGCGTCAAACTTGCTGCGTTTTTCTTTTGGAACCGTTACAAAGGCATGACATCCAAACACTTTTAGATTTGTCAGCATAGGTTTCCTTCCAGGCCAAACTTGGTACGGTGACTTATTCATGACAATTCCTCGAGTTGGGCAACGATTTCGAAGAAAAGCAGAGGTCATAACTGCTTCACCCCAATATGTCTTCGGCAGTCCAGCATGCTCGATCATACATCTTGCGCATTCCACCAGCGTCCTGTTCATGCGCTC
>NC_090617.1:2173619-2177459 GCF_004359215.1 Bremia lactucae
TAAAGGTCAAGTGAGCACTAGTTGGCAAAATGCAAAGTAAATATATTAAAGGTCCTTAGTTCGCAAACCGTTTGCTACCTCTAAGCCTACTGGATACTCTACTGGATTTACTGACCGGCTTCATCCATTCTGGCTAATTAGCTTCTACCACGTGGAGGTTCCATCTTGAACATGATCATTTGCGCATCTTGAAGTGGATCATCGAACGTTCGCGGAACCATCTGTTGCGCTGTCGTGTGCAGATGTCGCTGTCGTGCGATGTCGATGATCTACCGGTACTTTACCGGTTAGTCTTGTGCATGTCGAGGCGCATCCTTGACAACAGTACACACTTACCTTCTTGGAAAACTGTGTCTGGATCTTCATGATGTAGCTCTGATGTGGCCTTCACTGTCCGATTTGACTCGCATGCAAGCACCCTTTATACACCCGCTAGCTGCATCAACAATGAGTAGCAGATACCTGCTCCTCCAACTGATTCTTGTTCCATGGGACCGCAAATGTTGAGATGAAGCAATTTGAAGATTCATAATGATGCTTGTCGCGGTTGCTCGGGAACGGTATTTGAACCATTCTTCCTTGCTGACAGCCATGGCAAGTGCTTGACAAATTTTGTGTCATCGAAGTACTTGCATCCTTGATCATGTACCATGCGAAGAATAAAAATGATGGTTCTGACCAATTAACATCGTTTTTAATTAAGTGGTCTTGTAGTGACCACTCTACCCAATGACAGTCAGAGCTATTGTCGTTTAAGGGAGGGGTGATGTAACGGGGTGTGTCGTTTCATGAAATCAACACTTCAAGGTTGCTGATTAATATATTTTTTAAAAGGTAGATGTTGACCATTTTGCGTAGCACTTGAACTGGAGCATGACCCATACGCGCGTGCAGATCAATCGTCTTTGAATTTGTTGCCGCATTAGCAGATCGTTGAGCCGTACGCAGCCAGTAGAGTCCATCAACAAGATCCGCTGTTGTCACTACTTGATACGAGTCCTTACGCGAAACACGCATTTCGGCACCATCAAACACCACTTAGAACTTGCCATGCACACTGATTTGGGGTACCAAAAGTAAGTTCTTGCTCATGTCTGGGACGTAAAAAGCGTTCTTGATTTTAATTTGTCTCGAATTTCTATCAGGAAGTATGACTTCTTTCACGATAGTGCCAACACTCTTGATAGCCGCCATGTTACCGCCGGCTACTGACGCGCCACCTTCATCACGCTCAATTAGATTGGCGCATTTTGCCTTGTCGTTGCATATGTGACGCGTTGCGCCGCTGTCGACCGCCCACATCCCGGACACGTTCTTGCCCGTCGTCATTCCACATTCAAGCGAAACAGCAAATGCCACCCGATCGTAGTCGTAGGCATCATTGTTGTTTCTCCACTGGAAATATTTTGGCCCCGCTTCATTGGGCATTGCCGCCGCGTCTTCAACCTCGATTCTAATCTTTCTGCTTGGTCCAGCACTTGTCAATAGCGTGCCCGAATTTTCCGCAGTACGTATACTGACGAGATTACGGTAGGTGTTGGCTTTTGCTGAACTCTTAGACTTCACCGCCACCACTTTCTCGGCCGGCCGCTTGATATGCTCATTTGTAAGCACCTTTACCATCTTGCGAACGCAGCTCAGTATTATTCATCTCCAGATTGAGTACGACGTTCTCGTAGCTCTTGGGTAGACTGCGAAGCAAGCAAATAGCTACGTCTTTGTCCTCCATCTTGACGCCGATGCTAGCGAGTACACTTCAGGTGAAATGGCCAAGTTCTGTAAGCGGCGAGGTATCGAGCAAAAGTTCACACCGCCTTATACCACACAGCTTAAAGGAGTGGCCGAGCGCATGAACAGGACGCTGGTGGAATGCGCAAGATGTATGATCGAGCATGCTGGACTGCCGAAGACATATTGGGGTGAAGCAGTTATGACCTCTGCTTTTCTTCGAAATCGTTGCCCAACTCGAGGAATTGTCATGAATAAGTCACCGTACCAAGTTTGGCCTGGAAGGAAACCTATGCTGACAAATCTAAAAGTGTTTGGATGTCATGCCTTTGTAACGGTTCCAAAAGAAAAACGCAGCAAGTTTGACGCTCGGTCGGTACGCTGTCGGTTTCTAGGCTATTCTGAGCATGAGAAAGCGTATCGATTCAAAGAAGTGGAAAGTAATCGTGTTCTTGTCAGCCGTGACGCAAAGTTTATGGAAGACACATTCGACAGTGGGAGGCGCGACCGTCGCAAGAGTGAGGTCGTTGTTCAAGATGATGATGAAGCGACAGATCACGACTCTCCACAGCACGATCAAACGGACCATGAAGAATCTGCGCAGGAAGAAGAAGTTGAGTCTGGCAGTAAGCGACACCAAAGAACCCAATCGCTCGAAAAAGCGACTGAAGTGCCAAGGCCTAAGCGAACAAATCGTTACCAGTCGCTTGAAGAAATGTCAGCCACAGCTCAAGCCTTCGAGGCTGCGTATGTTGTGAATTCAGTGGGAGAAATGCCGACAACATTCAAGTCGGCGATGGAATCCAACAACGCAGCTGAGTGGAAGGAGGCGTACAGCTTGGAAATGGATTCACTGCAAAAGAATGAGACTTGGACGCTTGTGCCTCTGCCGAAAGGACGTAAGGCAATAGGCAATCGATGGGTGTTTCGCGTCAAAGAAAACCAAGATGGTGAAGTCGAGCGATACAAGGCGCGTCTAGTGGCGAAAGGTTTCGCCCAAAAGTTTGGCATCGACTATGAAGAAACTTTTGCGCCGGTGGCAAAGTTTACGTCGATTCGGATTCTGCTCAGTTTGGCTGCCAAGTATGGACTCACAGTTCACCAAATGGATGTGAAGACGGCGCTTCTTAATTGTCAACTGGACGAAGATATTTACATGGCACAGCCGGATGGCTTCAGTGATACAGCCAATCCAGATTACGTGTGCAAGCTACAACGGTCACTGTATGGGCTAAAACAGTCACCACGCATGTGGAACAAGACCATTGACGATTTCATGCTCGGTCTTAAGTTCAAGAAGTGTGATTCCGATCACTGTGTTTACATGAAACGAGATGATCAAGACATGATCTTCGTTGCGCTCTACGTCGATAACCTGATTCTGGCAAGCAGTACCAGCAAGATGCTTCAAGAAATCAAGCAAGCGCTAAATCGCCGATTCGAAATGACAGATATGGGTCAGCTCAAGTATTTTCTTGGAATTGAAATTGATCAAGATTTCAAGACTGAAACACTGACGATGCTGCAGACGAAGTTTGCAAGTGATATTCTGACCAAGTTTAACATGGAAAATAGCAAGCCTGTCAGGACGCCTCAGGATCCAGGTCTCAAGCTGACTAAGTCCATGTGTGAAGGTGGATACGAGCACACCAAGACTATGGTCGGTGTGCCGTATAGAAATGCTGTTGGCTGCCTAATGTACCTTATGGTCGGCACACGCCCGGATCTCGCTGCAGCAGTTGGGGTGCTTAGCCAATTCGCGGCAGACCCATGTCCGACACATTGGCAAGCTTTAAAAAGGGTCTTCAGGTATATAGAAGGCACAAGGACGCACGGCATCAAGTTTCAAGCATCAAGTCAGGATGGACTGCAAGGATTTTCAGATGCGGACTAGGCCGGAGACACGATGTCGCGAAGAAGTACAAGCGGCTACGCCTTTATGCTGAGCGGCGGATGTGTAAGCTGGAAGAGCAAGAAACAACGCACGGTGGCACTGTCGTCAACGGAAGCCGAGTACATGGCGCTCTCAGAAGCGACACAGGAGGCAGTGTGGCTTAAGACTTTTCTGATCGAGCTTAGTGAGATGCATAAGAATGATGCGGTCAAGATCTA
>NC_090617.1:2178875-2188244 GCF_004359215.1 Bremia lactucae
AGCACGAAGCATACCACGCAGACGCATGGACTGGAGTTCCCTACGAATTGTCTCGCGTCAATGAACTTGCTGCGGTCCATTTATTACCTCTCGGAAAGACTTTGGCTCCGATAAGTCAATCGATCCTTCAACGCATTAGCACTTGCACGCCAAAAAAGAGGAGAAGCAGCTTCGTCATCTTGGCCATCATTCTTTTCTTCATCGTCTTCCATCCGCGAGTCAACGGGCGCGCTTGCTTCTTCAAGACCATTTTGTGTCGAATAGCAGGTGATTTTCTGGGTAGATTTCTCTTTTCACTTGTGCGACCTTTTTGCTTTCCTGACTGTTTGTACTTCATTTCTGGGGCAGCACAGTCATCAATTTTGAGATCTTCAAATTTCAAATCATTGACATCTTCGTCCAAGCTAATTGGCAGAGACCCGAAAAACAGACTCATCGAAGTTAACATCGTGAATAATAATAACTTGCCCTGCATCGACGTCAAAGACTCGATAAGCTTTAGATATTTCTTCGTAACCGAGAAAAATTCCGACGCGAGTCTTATGTTCCCTTCTGATTCGTTTTTTTCTTTAGAGTCAGAATGTACGTCCGGCAGCCAACTACACGCTTGTGTTTTCTTCTTGGTTTCGATTCTTGGACAATCTCGTAGGGAGTCTTGTGCTCAACCTTTGTGACGGCAGTCGATTCTTGACGTATATGGCTGTCATTGCTGCCTCATCCCAGAAGCACTTGTCGAGCTTGGCGCGATGCAGTATACTGCGCCTTATTGCAACAATCGTCCGAATAGCACGCTCTGCCGTCCCATTAGTCTGGTGGGCGTACGGAACTGTAGTTTGCTGCTCAGTTCCTTCATCTTCGTAGAAAGTCTTTGATCGAGCTTGTCGCGAACTCACGGGCTCCATCGTGCCGTACACACTTACCTTCTCGGAAAACTGTGTCTGGATCTTCATGACGTAGCTCTTGATGTGGCCTTTACTGTCCGATTTGGCTCGCATGCAAGCACCCTTTATACATCCGCTATCTGCATCAACAATGAGTAGCAGATACCTGCTCCTCCAACTGATTCTTGTTCCATGGGACCGCAAATGTTGAGATGAAGCAATTCGAAGATGTCATAATGATGCTTGTTGCGGTTGCTCAGGAACGGTATTTGAACCATTCTTCCTTGCTGACAGCCACGGCAAGTGCTTGACAAATTTTGTGTCATCGACGTACTTGCATCCTTGATCATGTCCATGTTGACCATTTTGCGTAGCACTTGAACTGGAGCATGACCCATACGCGCGTGCAGATCAATCGTCTTTGAATGTGTTGCCGCATTTTAGCAGATCGTTGAGCCGCACGCAGCCAGTAGAGTCCATCAACAAGATCCGCTGTTGTCACTACTTGATACGAGTCCTTACGCGAAACACGCATTTCGGCACCATCAAGCACCACTTAGAACTTACCATGCATACTGATTTGGGGTACCAAAAGTAAGTTCTAGCTCATGTCTGGGACGTAAAAAGCGTTCTTGATTTTAATTTGTCTCGAATTTCTATCAGGAAGTATGACTTCTTTCACGATAGTGCCAACACTCTTGATAGCCGCCATGTTACCGCCGGCTACTGACGCGCCACCTTCATCACGCTCAATTAGATTGGCGCATTTTGCCTTGTCGTTGCATATGTGGTGCGTTGCGCCGCTGTCGACCGCCCACATCCCGGACATGTTCTTGCCCGTCGTCATTCCACATTCCAGCGAAACAGCAAATGCCACCCGATCGTAGTCGTAGGCATCATCGTTGTTTCTCCACTGGAAACTGTTGGCCCCGTATCATCGGCCATTGCCGCCGCGTCTTGGACCTCGATTCTCATCTTTTTGCTTGGTCCAGCACTTGTTAATAGCGTGCCCCAATTTTCCGCAGTACGTGCACTGACGAGATTCACGGTAGGTGTTGAAGGCTTTGCTGAACTCTCACACTTCACCGCCACCACTTTCTCGGCCTGCCGCTAGATATGCTCATATGTAAGCACCTTTGCCATCTTGCGAATGCAGCTCAGCATTATTCATCTCCAGATTGAGTACGACGTTCTCGTAGCTCTTGGTAGACTGCGAATCAAGCAAATAGCTACGTCTTCGTCCTCCATCTTGACGCCGATGCTGCTGAGATTGGCGCTGATGTTACGAACTTCATTGCAACGGTGCAAGACGTTGTCGTCTTCCGCCATCATCATAATGAAGAGTTGCCTTTTGAGGTAGATCCGGCCAGCTTTCTACGATCCGACGTACGTCGTATTTAGACGCGTCCACACAGCCCACGCTTCCTCGCAGTCATCAACCACATGTTGGTAATCCGCATTCATGTCGAGCAGCATAAGTCCAAAGGAAATGTTGTTGGCCGTTATGTAGTCATCCCTAGCCCGTATTCGTGAAGCTTGGCGTCGTCTCGCGATTCACCACGTGCCACGTTGACTTGGTCAAGAACACATTACGCATGTAGCGGCTCCATGTTGCATAGTTGTCACCGCTGAACTTGACAATGGAGACCTTGGTTAACATCTCGTTGGCAGAAGACATGGTACTTGGGCTCATAATCTAATAGAATAAACGAGACAAAGCGAAGCGAGAAGGAGCAAAGAGCAGCGAGAATGAAAGGGTGGTAAACCGAAGTGAAGACACTTGAGCAGGAGAAGACATATTTGGAAGTGATTGATTTATTGGGGCTTACACTTCTACTTCTCGAAACCACTCATTTCTACATAGTGCATTTAAATATACTATAATATACGTGAATGCTATGTTTAACCGTGATTCGGATTGGACCGGTTTGGGATAGTGTACATTACCTGAAACCCATAACCCTCAATACGCCCCCTCAATGCGAAGTCGCTTGAATGCCAAGAGCCGCTGTCATGTCCTTGTGGCATGGACCGTGTAATGCCTTAGTCAAAATGTCGCGAGCATAACCGAAGTCTCGCAATAGTCGACCTTGGCTTCTTCCCGTTTTATCTCGTCACGAATGTGGTGGTACTTGATGTCGATATGTTTAGCGCGGCCATGATTTACAGAATTCTTTATTATCTTGATGCATGACTGATTGTCTTTATGAATCACAAGCTTGGGTGTAGAATAAACGGCAGCAATTACAAACTCACAAAGCAAGCGATGAATCCATTTGCCTTCTTTGAATGACAGACTAAGCGCAATGTATTCCGCCTCACTAGTGGAAAGTGAGACGCTTGATTTTTTCTTTCAGCCCCAACTTATGGGCGTACTAAGTAACATGAATATGTAGCCCGAAGTCGATTTGCGATCAGCAAGATCTCCAGCCCAGTCTGCATCAGAGTATCTACAAATACCAATCTTATCGCTTGGCTTGTGACAATTTCCATGCATCTTGGTGCCTTGTAAATAGCGAAAGATACGCTTAACTGCAACCCAGTGATCTTCTTGGAGGTTTTCCATAAAGCGTGACACATATCCAACGGCGTACGCAATATCTGGGCGCGTTGCAGTCGTAAGGTGCATCAGTGCACCAACTGCTTCGCGAGATGGAGCGTTACTTTGATAGTTGCATTACTTGGGGGCAGCCGAGAGCTTACATCAACCGGACTCACTACAGCTTTGCTTTCGTCCATGCCAAAACGTTTGAGAATATCGTCCACATAACGATGCTGACACATGGTCAAGCTACCCTCGGGGTTGTCTATCAGCTCGATGCCAAGAACAAAGGCACACTTGCCACTGTCTGTCATCTCAAAGCGTGTCTTGAGGTCATTCTTGGTACGTGTGACCAATTTAGGCAAGCTGCCAGTAACCAGCACATCGTCTTCGTAGATCAGCACAAGCACACGATGTCCGTCCAAAATCTTTAGATATAGACATGGGTCGAATGCTGATACTTGAAAGCCAATAGAGCATAATACTCGTCAAACGTTTCATTCCATACGTGCGACGCTTGTTTGAATCCGTGTATAGCCTTGGCCAGTTATAAACAATTAAAATTGTCATCAAGCTGAACTCCTTCGGGGATTTCGCAATAAACTTGTTCTTTTCATGATTTCATACAGGAATGCAGTTACCACATCTAGCTGGTCGAGAGGTCACTTGATAAACTTGGCAATAGCAATTACCATACGCAGTGTCACATACTTGACAACCGGCGATAAGGTTTCGGTGTAATCAATGCCATACTTCTGTCTAAAGCTATTCGCGACGAGGCGAGCCTTGCACTTGTCAATAAATCCATTTTCTCTGCGCTTGATCTTAAACACCTATTTGGTACCGATGGCACGTTGATTGTGTGGCAGCTTGGCAGCACGAGCATACCACGCAGACGCATGGACTCGAGTTCCCTACGAATTGCCTCGCGCCAATGAACTTGCTGCGGTCCATTTATTACCTCTCGGAAAGACTTTGGCTCCGATAAGTCAATCGATCCTTCAACGCATTAGCACTTGCACGCCAAAAAAGAGGAGAAGCAGCTTCGTCATCTTGGCCATCATTCTTTTCTTCATCGTCTTTCATACGCGAGTCAACGGGCGCGCTTGCTTCTTCAAGACCATTTTGTGTCGAATAGCAGGTGATTTTCTGGGTAGATTTCTCTTTTCACTTGTGCGACCTTTTTGCTTTCCTGACTGTTTGTACTTCATTTCTGGGGCAGCACAGTCATCAATTTTGAGATCTTCAAATTTCAAATCATTGACATCTTCGTCCAAGCTAATTGGCAGAGACCCGAAAAACAGACTCATCGAAGTTAACATCGTGAATAATAATAACTTGCCCTGCATCGACGTCAAAGACTCGATAAGCTTTAGATATTTCTTCGTAACCGAGAAAAATTCCGACGCGAGTCTTATGTTCCCTTCTGATTCGTTTTTTTCTTTAGAGTCAGAATGTACGTCCGGCAGCCAACTACACGCTTGTGTTTTCTTCTTGGTTTCGATTCTTGGACAATCTCGTAGGGAGTCTTGTGCTCAACCTTTGTGACGGCAGTCGATTCTTGACGTATATGGCTGTCATTGCTGCCTCATCCCAGAAGCACTTGTCGAGCTTGGCGCGATGCAGTATACTGCGCCTTATTGCAACAATCGTCCGAATAGCACGCTCTGCCGTCCCATTAGTCTGGTGGGCGTACGGAACTGTAGTTTGCTGCTCAGTTCCTTCATCTTCGTAGAAAGTCTTTGATCGAGCTTGTCGCGAACTCACGGGCTCCATCGTGCCGTACACACTTACCTTCTCGGAAAACTGTGTCTGGATCTTCATGACGTAGCTCTTGATGTGGCCTTTACTGTCCGATTTGGCTCGCATGCAAGCACCCTTTATACATCCGCTATCTGCATCAACAATGAGTAGCAGATACCTGCTCCTCCAACTGATTCTTGTTCCATGGGACCGCAAATGTTGAGATGAAGCAATTCGAAGATGTCATAATGATGCTTGTTGCGGTTGCTCAGGAACGGTATTTGAACCATTCTTCCTTGCTGACAGCCACGGCAAGTGCTTGACAAATTTTGTGTCATCGACGTACTTGCATCCTTGATCATGTCCATGTTGACCATTTTGCGTAGCACTTGAACTGGAGCATGACCCATACGCGCGTGCAGATCAATCGTCTTTGAATGTGTTGCCGCATTTTAGCAGATCGTTGAGCCGCACGCAGCCAGTAGAGTCCATCAACAAGATCCGCTGTTGTCACTACTTGATACGAGTCCTTACGCGAAACACGCATTTCGGCACCATCAAGCACCACTTAGAACTTACCATGCATACTGATTTGGGGTACCAAAAGTAAGTTCTAGCTCATGCCTGGGACGTAAAAAGCGTTCTTGATTTTAATTTGTCTCGAATTTCTATCAGGAAGTATGACTTCTTTCACGATAGTGCCAACACTCTTGATAGCCGCCATGTTACCGCCGGCTACTGACGCGCCACCTTCATCACGCTCAATTAGATTGGCGCATTTTGCCTTGTCGTTGCATATGTGGTGCGTTGCGCCGCTGTCGACCGCCCACATCCCGGACATGTTCTTGCCCGTCGTCATTCCACATTCCAGCGAAACAGCAAATGCCACCCGATCGTAGTCGTAGGCATCATCGTTGTTTCTCCACTGGAAACTGTTGGCCCCGTATCATCGGCCATTGCCGCCGCGTCTTGGACCTCGATTCTCATCTTTTTGCTTGGTCCAGCACTTGTTAATAGCGTGCCCCAATTTTCCGCAGTACGTGCACTGACGAGATTCACGGTAGGTGTTGAAGGCTTTGCTGAACTCTCACACTTCACCGCCACCACTTTCTCGGCCTGCCGCTAGATATGCTCATATGTAAGCACCTTTGCCATCTTGCGAATGCAGCTCAGCATTATTCATCTCCAGATTGAGTACGACGTTCTCGTAGCTCTTGGTAGACTGCGAATCAAGCAAATAGCTACGTCTTCGTCCGCCACCTTCACCACGATCAATGAGATTGGCGCATGTTACAACGTCATTGCAACGGTGCAAGACGCCGCCGTCGACCGCCCACATAACGAACAGTTCTTGACGTAGTCAGGCCACATTCCACGAACAGAAATACACCGATGTAGACGCGGCCAACACCCACGTTCCTCCACTCAAAACTGTTGGACCCGCATCATCGAGCAGCAGAAGCCCAAAGGAAATGATGCTCACCGTTATGTAGTCAGCACTAGCCAATAACGTGAAGCTCCGCGTCGTCTCGAGATTCACCACGTGCCACGGTGACTGGTCAAGAACACATTACATGTAGCGGCTCCATGTTGCATAGTTGTCACCGCTGAACTTGACAATGGAGACCTTGGTTAACATCTCGTTGGCAGAAGACATGGAACTTGAGCTCATAATCTAATAGAATAAACGAGACAAAGCGAAGCGAGAAGGAGCAAAGAGCAGCGAGAATGAAAGGGTGGTAAACCGAAGTGAAGACACTTGAGCAGGAGAAGACATATTTGGAAGTGATTGATTTATTGGGGATTACACTTCTACTTCTCGAAACCACTCATTTCTACATAGTGCATTTAAATATACTATAATATACGTGAATGCTATGCTTAACCGTGATTCGGATTGGACCGGTTTGGGTAGTGTACATTACCTGAAACCCATAACCCTCAATGCGAACTCGCTTGAATGCCAAGAGCCGCTGTCATGTCCTTGTGGCATGGACCGTGTAATGCCTTAGTCAAAATGTCGCGAGCATAACCGAAGTCTCGCAATAGTCGACCTTGGCTTCTTCCCGTTTTATCTCGTCACGAATGTGGTGGTACTTGATGTCGATATGTTTAGCGCGGCCATGATTAACAGAATTCTTTATTATCTTGATGCATGACTGATTGTCTTTATAAATCACAAACTCGGGTGTAGAATAAACGGCAGCAATTACAAACTCACAAAGCAAGCGATGAATCCATTTGCCTTCTTTGAATGACAGACTAAGCGCAATGTATTCCGCCTCACTAGTGGAAAGTGAGACGCTTGATTTTTTCTTTCAGCCCCAACTTATGAGCGCACTAAGTAACATGAACATGTAGCCCGAAGTCGATTTGCGATCAGCAAGATCTCCAGCCCAGTCCGCATCAGAGTATCCACAAAAAACAATCTTATCGCTTGGCTTGTAACAAATTCCATGCATCTTGCTGCCTTGTAAATAGCGAAAGATACGCTTAACTGCAACCCAGTGATCTTCTTGGACGTTCTCCATAAAGCGTGACACATATCCAACGGCGTACGCAATATCTGGGCGCGTTGCAGTCGTAAGGTGCATCAGTGCACCAACTGCTTCGCGAGATGGAGCGTTACTTTAATAGCTGCATTACTCGGGGGCAGCCGAGAGCTTACATCAACCGGACTCACTACAGCTTTGCTTTCGTCCATGCCAAAACGTTTGAAAATATCGTCCACATAACGACGCTGACACATGGTCAAGCTACCCTCGGGGTTGTCGATCAGCTCGATGCCAAGAACAAAGGCACACTTGCCACTGTCCATCATCTCAAAGAGTGTCTTGAGGTCATTCTTGGTACGTGTGACCAATTTAGGCAAGCTGCCAGTAACCAGCACATCGTCTTCGTAGATCAGCACAAGCACACAATGTCCGTCCAAAATCTTTAGATATAGACATGGGTCGAATGCTGATACTTGAAAGCCAATAGAGCATAATACTCGTCAAACGTTTCATTCCATACGCGCGACGCTTGTTTGAATCCGTGTATAGCCTTGACCAGTTATAAACAATTAAAATTGTCATCAAGCTGAACTCCTTCGGAAATTTCGCAATAAACTTGTTCTTTCATGATTTCATACAGAAATGCAGTTACCACATCTAGCTGGTCGAGAGGCCACTTGATAAACTCGGCAATAGCAATGACCATACGCAGTGTCACATACTTGACAACCGGCGATAAGGTTTCGGTGTAATCAATGCCATACTTCTGTCTAAAGCTATTCGCGACGAGGCGAGCCTTGCACTTGTCAATAAATCCATTTTCTCTGCGCTTGATCTTAAACACCCATTTGGTACCGATGGCACGTTGATCGTGTGGCAGCTTGGCAGCACGAGCATACCACGCAGACGCATGGACTCGAGTTCCCTACGAATTGCCTCGCGCCAATGAACTTGCTGCGGTCCATTTATTACCTCTCGGAAAGACTTTGGCTCCGATAAGTCAATCGATCCTTCAACGCATTAGCACTTGCACGCCAAAAAAGAGGAGAAGCAGCTTCGTCATCTTGGCCATCATTCTTTTCTTCATCGTCTTCCATACGCGAGTCAACGGGCGCGCTTGCTTCTTCAAGACCATTTTGTGTCGAATAGCAGGTGATTTCTAGGTAGATTTCTCTTTTCACTTGAGCGACCTTTTCGCTTTCCTGACTGCTTCTACTTCATTTCTGGGGCAGCACAGTCATCAATTTTGAGATCTTCAAATTTCAAATCATTGACATCTTCGTCCAAGCTAATTGGCAGAGACCCGAAAAACAGACTCATCGAAGTTAACATCGTGAATAATAATAACTTGCCCTGCATCGACGTCAAAGACTCGATAAGCTTTAGATATTTCTTCGTAACCGAGAAAAATTCCGACGCGAGTCTTATGTTCCCTTCTGATTCGTTTTTTTCTTTAGAGTCAGAATGTACGTCCGGCAGCCAAATACACGCATGTGTTTTCTACTTGGTTTCGACTCTTGGACAATCTCGTAGGGAGTCTTGTGCTCAACCTTTGGTGACGGCAGTCAATTCATGACGTATATGGCTGTCATTGCTACCTCATCCCAGAAGCACTTGTCAAGCTTGGCGTGATGCAGTATACTGTGCCTTATTGCAACAATCGTCCGAATAGCACGCTCTGCCGTCCCATTAGTCTGGTGGGCGTACG
>NC_090617.1:2189489-2211888 GCF_004359215.1 Bremia lactucae
GTAGATCAGCACAAGCACACAATGTCCGTCCAAAATCTTTTGATATAGACATGAGTCGAATGCTGATACTTGAAAGCCAATAGAGTATATATACTCGTCAAACATTTCATTCCATACGCGCGACGCTTGTTTGAATCCGTAGATAGCCTTGACCAGTTATAAACAATTAAAATTGTCATCAAGCTGAACACATTCGGGGATTTCGCAATAAACTTGTTCTTTCATGATTTCATACAGGAACGCAGTTACCACATCTAGCTGGTCGAGAGGTCACTTGATAAACTTGGCAATAGTAATGACCATACGCAGTGTCACATACTTGACAACCGGCGATAAGGTTTCGGTGTACTCAATGCCGTACTTCTGTCTGAAGCCCTTCGCGACGAGGCGAGCGTTGCACTTGTCGATAGATCCATTTTCTCTGCGCTTGATCTTAAACACCCATTTGGTACCGATGGCACGTTGATCGTGTGGCAGCTTGGGAGCACGAAGCATACCACGCAGACGCATGGACTGGAGTTCCCTACGAATTGTCTCGCGTCAATGAACTTGCTGCGGTCCATTTATTACCTTTTGGAAAGACTTTGGCTCTGATAAGTCGATCGATCCTTCAACGGCATTAGCACTTGCACGCCAAAAAGAGGAGAAGCAGCTTCGTCATCTTGGCCATCATTCTTTTCTTCATCGTCTTCCATCCGCGAGTCAACGGGCGCGCTTGCTTCTTCAAGACCATTCTGTGTCGAACAGCAGGTTATTTTCTGGGTAGATTTCTCTTTTCACTTGAGCGACCATTTCGCTTTCCTGACTGCTTGTACTTCATTTCTGGGGCAGCACAGTCATCAATTTTAGATCTTCAAATTTCAAATCATTGACATCTTCGTCCAAGCTTATTGACAGAGACCCGAAAACATACTCATCGAAGTTAACATCGTGATAATGATAACTTGCCCTGCATCGACGTCAAAGACTCGATAAGCTTTAGATATTTCTTCGTAACCGAGAAAAATTCCGACGCGAGCCTTAGGGTCCCTTTTGAGTCGATTTTTTCTTTAGAGTCAGAATGTACGTCCGGCAGCCAAATACACGCATGTGTTTCCTACTTGGTTTCGACTCTTGGACAATCTCGTAGGGAGTCTTGTGCTCAACCTTTGGTGACGGCAGTCAATTCATGACGTATATGGCTGTCATTGCTACCTCATCCCAGAAGCACTTGTCAAGCTTGGCGTGATGCAGTATACTGTGCCTCATTGCAACAATCGTCCGAATAGCACGCTCTGCCGTCGCATTAGTCTGGTGGGCGTACGGAACTGTAGTTTGCTGCTCAATTCCTTCATCTTCGTAGAAAGTCTTGATCGAGCTTGTCGCGAACTCACGAGCTCCATCGTGCCGTACACACTTACCTTCTTAGAAAACTGTGTCTGGATCTTCATAATGTAGCTCCTGATGTGGCCTTTACTGTCCGATTTGGCTTGCATGCAAGCACCCTTTATACACCCGCTAGATGCATCAACAATGAGTAGCAGATACCTGCTCCTCCAACTGATTCTTGTTCCATGGGACCGCAAATGTTGAGATGAAGCAATTTGAAGATTCATAATGATGCTTGTCGCGGTTGCTCGGGAACGGTATTCGAACCATTCTTCCTTGATGACAGCCACGGCAAGTGCTTGACAAATTTTGTGTCATCGACGTACTTGCATCCTTTATCATGTCCATGTTGACCATTTTGCGTAGCACTTGAACTGGAGCATGATTCATACGCGCGTGCAGATCAATCGTCTTTAAACTTGTTGCCGCATTAGCAGATCGTTGAGCCGTACGCAGCCAGTAGAGTCCATCAACAAGATCCGCTGTTGTCACTACTTGATACGAGTCCTTACGCGAAACACGCATTTCGGCACCATCAAACACCACTTATAACTTGCCATGCATACTGATTTGGGGTACCAAAAGCAAGTTCTTGCTCGTGTCTGGGACGTAAAAAATGTTCTTGATTTCAATTTGTCTCGTATTTCCATCAGGAAGTATGACTTCTTTCACGATAGTGCCAACACCCTTAATAGGCGCCATGTTACCGCAGGCTACTGACGCGCCACTTCATCACGCTCAATTAGATTGGCACATTTTGCCTTGTCGTTGTATATGTGGCGCGTTGCGCCGCTGTCGACCGCCACATCCCGGACACGTTCTTGCCCGTCGTCATTCCACATTACAGCGAAACAGCAAATACCACCCGATCGTAGTCGTAGGCATCATCGTTGTTTCTCCACTGGAAATTGTTGGCCCCGCCTCATCGGGCATTGCCGCCGCGTCTTGGACCTCGATTCTCATATTTTTGCATGGTCCAGCACTTGTCAATGGCGTGCCCCCAATTTTCCGCAGTACGTGCATTGACGAGATTCACGGTAGATGTTGAAGGCTTTTGCTGAACTCTCAGACTTCACCGTCACCACTTTCTCGGCCTGCCGCTTGATATGCTCATTTGTAAGCACCTTTCCAACTTGTGATTGCAGCTTAATATTGTTCATCTCCAGATTGAGTACGACGTTCTCGTAGCTCTAGTGTAGACTGCGAAGCAAGCAAATAGCTACGTCTTCGTCCTCCATCTTGAGGCCGATGCTGCTGAGCTTGGCGCTGATGTTACGAACTTCATTGCAACGGTGCAAGACGTTGTCGTCTTTCGCCATCATCATAATGAAGAGTTGCCTTTTGAGGTAGATCCGGCCAGCCTTCTGCGATCCGACGTACGTCGTTTTTAGACGCGTCCACGCCGCCCACGCTCCCTCGCAGTCATCAACCACATGTTGGTAATCCGCATTCATGTCGAGCAGCATAAGTCCAAAGGCAATGTTGTTGGTCCTTATGAAGTCATCCCTGGCCCGTATTTGTGAAGCTTGGCGTTAACTCGCGATTCACCACATGCCACGTTGACTTGGTCAAGAACACATAACGCATGTAGCGGCTCCATGTTGCATAGTTGTCACCGTTGAACTTGACAATGGAGACCTTGTTTAACATCTCGTTGGTAGAAGACATGGTACTTGGGCTCATAATCTGATAGAATAAACGAGACAAAGCGAAGCGAGAAGGAGCAAAGAGCAGCGAGGGTGAAAGGGTGGTAAACCGAAGTGAAGACACTTGAGCAGGAGAAGACATATTTGGAAGTGATTGATTGATTGGGGATTACACTTCTACTTCTCGAAACCACTCATTTCTACATAGTGCATTTAACTATACTATAATATACGTGAATGCTATGTTTAATCGTGGTTCGGATTGGACCGGTTTGGGTTGTGTACATTACCTGTAACCCATAACCCTCAATACGGCCCTCAATGCGAGCTCGCTTGAATGCCAAAAGCCGCTGTCATTTCCTTGTGGCATGGACCGTGTAGTGCCTTAGTCAAAATGTCTGCGAGCATAACCGAAGTCTCGCAATAGTCGACCTTGACTTCTTCCCGTTTTATCTTTCCACGAATCTGGTGGTACTTGATGTCGATATGTTTAGCGCGGCCATGATTTACAGGATTCTTTGTCATCTTGATGCATGGCTGATTGTCTTTAAAAATTACAAACTCGGGTGTAGAATAAACGGCAGCAATTATAATCTCACAAAGCAAGCGATAAATCTATTTGCCTTCTTTGATTGCCAGACTAAGTGCAATGTATTCCGCCTCGCTAGTGGAAAGTGAGACGCTTGATTGTTTCTTTCAACCCCAAGTTATGGGCGCACTAAGTAACATGAACGTGTAGCCCGAAGTCGATTTGCGATCAGCAAGATTTCCAGCCCAGTCTGCATCAGAGTATCCACAAAAACCAATCTTATCGCTTGGGTTGTAACAGATTCCATGCGTCTTGGTGCCTTGTGAATATCAAAAGATACGCTTAACTGCAACTCAGTGTTCTTCTTGGAGATTCTCCATAAAGCGTGATACATATCCGACGGCGTACGCAATATCTGGGCGCGTTACAGTCGTAAGTGGCATCAGTGCACCAGCTGCTTCGCGAGATGGAGCGTCCACTTTGGTAGCTGCATTACTTGGGGGCAGCCGAGAGCTTACATCAACCGGACTCACTACAGCTTTGCTTTCGTCCATGCCAAAACGTTTGAGAATATCGTCCACATAGCGACGCTGACACATGGTCAAGCTACCCTCTGGGTTGTCTATCAGCTCGATTCCGGGAAAAAGGTACACTTGCCACTGTCCGTCATCTCAAAGCGTGTCTTGAGGTCATTTTTGGTATGTGTGACCAATTTAGGCAAGCTGCCAGTAACCAGCACATCGTCTTCGTAGATCAGCGCAAGCACACAATGTCCGTCTTAAATCTTTAGATATAGACATGGGTCGAATGCTGATACTTGAAAGCCAATAGAGCATATGTACTCGATGCCGAGAAGAAAGGCACACTTGCTACAGTCCGTCATCTCAAAGCGTGTCTTGAGGTCATTTTTGGTAAGTGTGACCAATTTAGGCAAGCTGCCAGTAACTGTTGGCGATGAAGCGGCTCGACCTGACCAAGAGACTACCAGTATGTCCCAGTATATACCGGTAATGACGTCATAGGGTGACGTCAGTAGATGACGTCACAAGCTTCTAGAAGGTTTTATGAACTATGATTGGCTAGAAGAAATAATTGGCTTAGAGGTAGTAATATTATTGCGAACTAAGGACCTTAATATATTTACTTTGCATTTTGTTAAACTTCGCTCACTTGACCGTTTCAATAGGTTATGAGCCCAAGACCCGCCTTCTTTGCCCCCGACGTTGACTTCACTTTCGCCATGGATTCCGCTTCCGGCACCTCTTCTCGCATCAACAAGTTTGATGGCATGAATTTTCATACGTGGAAGTTTAAGATGCAAATGGTGCTGGAGGAGAGGGACCTGTGGGAAGTGACAAGCGGGGAGGTGAAACTCGAGCACCTGACCAGTACGCTGGATTCGACAACTTACAAGCGTAAGTCTCGAAAGGCGCTGGCATTCATCTGTCTCGCGATGGAGGATTCACAGCTGCCTCTGGTTCGCTCGGCAAGTGGAGCGCACGATGCATGGTCACGGCTGGAGGGACACTTCGAGAAGAAGAGCTTGGCGAATAAGCTCTATCTTCGTCGACGCTTCTTTACGGCCGAAATGGATGATGGTGATGATGTGCTACAGCACATTAACAAGTTAAAGACCCTGGCGGAGCAGCTGGATGCAGTGGGAGCTCCGGTTAGTGAAGACGACTTGTCATCACGCTCTTGGGAAGCTTCAGTGATTCGTTTGCGTTCCTGATCACGGCACTGGAGTCAAGAGCAGACTCGCTGTCATGGGAGCTGGTGACGTCTCGACTGTTGCACGAGGACATGAAACGCAAGGAACAAGGTGGCGGCATCGAGGGAGCCGCGCACGATCAAGGCCAAGTTTATGTCGATCGATCAAGGAAAGCGCAAGGGAGTACGACAAGCGCCTGTCAAGACGAGCAGTGCATGTCATTATTGTGGTGGGCAGGGACATTGGATTGCGAAGTGTCCAGTACGACTCCGCGAGAATGCGCAGCGACAGAGGTCGCAAACAGCAAATATCGCGCAAGTAGAAGACGGCTCGGGCGATTTTCTGTTCTCGGTTGGTTGTGATGCAAGTGCTACCAAGTCAGAATGTGTGTTGTTGGTTGACTCAGGAGCAACGCAACACATGACGTACTCGAAAGAGTACATGAAGAATACAAGACTATTTCTCCGATAGATGTGCATCTCGCTGACGACGGTGTGGTCCAAGCGGTGGGAATGGGCGACATAGTGATGTCTATGAGAACTCCGCGTGGGACTAAGAAAGGTATGCTTACTGGCGTATGGCATATTCCCAAGCTTTCGCGAAATTTGTTTTCGGTTGGCCGCTTTACAAAGGATGTTGGGCCAGTTACGTTTGAGCGCGATGGTTGTTTGCGGAAACAAAAAATCTTCGCTGGAAGCTTGGAGCGCGTGAAGGCAAAGGATTGTTCAAGGTTTGCATGACGCCTATTCTGATGGATGAGGCCAACATAACAAGATCGATGGGATGCCATGGGGGCACCACGTCGTACCTCTGGCATCTTTGACTTGGTCACATTGGTCATGGCGGTCTTGATGCTATTGTGAAGAAAATTATGGTATTGGCATTAACATTGCATCAGTGAAGCCGTGGAAGGTGTGTGAGGGATGCTCACTCGGTAAGCAAACGCGAGTGAGCTATGCCAAGTCATCCCCCAATCGTGCAAAGCAAGTTTTTGAAGTCATTTACAGTGATGTATGTGGTCCCATGCAGACGCCGACTTTCAGCGGGAATCGCTACTTTGTCACTTTTTCGATGACAAATCACATTTTTGCAAGGTGTACTTGTTGAGTAACAAGTCGGAAGTACCTGCCAACTGACTTTGTTGCGTTTGCTGAAACGCAAACGGGCAAGCGGGTAAAGACGATTCGCAGTGACAATGGCGGCGAGTATACTTCGCGTGATATGGCCAAGTTTTGCAGTGATCGAGGAATCGTGCAAACATTCACGCCGCCTTACACTCCTCAGTTGAACGGGGTCGCCGAGCGGATGAATCGAACATTGGTAGAGTGCGCGCGCTGCATGATAGAACATGCTGGACTGTCCAAAGAATACTGGGGCGAAGCTGTCATGACAGCTACGTTTCTCCGCAATAGGTGTTTAACACGTGCTGTCAGCCATGACAAATCGCCACACCAAGTTTGGACAGGCAAGAAACCATTGCTGGCTAACCTGAAGGTGTTTGGTTGTCACGCGTGTGTTATGGTGCCAAAGGAAAAGCGTGCCAAATTTGATTCTCGGTCAGTACGCTGCCGGTTTCTTGGATATTCGGATCATGAGAAAGCGTATCGATTCGAGGAGCTGGACAGTTGCCGCATACTGGTAAGTCGCGACGCTCAGTTCATGGAAGATGTTTTCGACAGTGGAAGACGCAACTACTTTCAGCAGGGCGTAGTCATCGAAGATGAAGAGGCAACGGATGATGAATCGCCGCAGAAACAAGAAGAAGACACTGCGCAAGATACGGACATGGAGTCCAGCAGTAAGAGACACCAACGGACACAGTCGTTGGAGAAAGCAACAGACACTCCAAGCGCCAAGAGGTCTGCGTGTTATAAGAGACGTCAAGGTCTTGATGAGATGTCAGCAGCAGCTCAAGATGCAACACATTACGAAACTGCATACGTCATGGATTCAGTGGGAGATATGCCGACTACTTTAAAGTCGGCTATGGAATCCAGTGACGCAGTGAAATGGAAGGAAGCGTGCGATTCGGAGTATGACTCGCTCCAGAAAAATGATACATGGAACATTGTACCGTTGCCAAAGGGACGCAAGGCTATCGGCTGCAGATGGGTGTTCCGTGTCAAGGAGACTCAAGATAGCGAAATTGAGCGGTATAAGGCACGTCTAGTGGCTAAGGGGTTCTCACAGAAGTATGGAGTCGATTACGAAGAAACGTATGCGCCGGTGGCCAAGTTTACGTCGATTCGAATTGTTCTGAGTTTGGCTGCCAAGTATACGCTGAAGTTGCATCAGATGGATGTCAAGACAGCGTTCCTAAATGGTGGATTAGATGAAGATATCTACATGGCGCAGCCAGATGGATATGTCGATGCTGGTCGTCCAGATCACGTGTGCAAGCTAAAGAAGTCACTATACGGGTTGAAGCAATCACCCCGTATGTGGTATCAGACCATCGATGACTTCATGATCAAGATGGGTTTCGTCAAGTGTTAATCAGATCACTGCGTGTACGTTAAGCGAGATGACAGCGACATGGTCTTTGTTGTTTTGTATGTTGACGATCTGATCATCGCAAGTAGCAACGACGAGTTTCTCACGTCAACAAAGCGTGCGTTGAGCGACCGATTCGAGATGACGGATCTCGGCGAGCTGAAGTATTTTCTTGGTGTGGAAATCAAGAGCGATCATGCGGCTGGCCATGTGACGATGCGGCAAACCAAGTTTCTTAAGTCTGTTTTGACCAAGTTTGGGATGCATGACAGCATGCCCGTGAAGACGCCTCAAGATCCTGGACTTAGACTGACCAAGAACATGTGTGAAGGCTGCTGCAATCATGAGGAAACAATGAAGAGCGTACCCTACCGGAGTGCCATTGGAGAGGTATCATGTACTTGATGGTTGCGACTCGTCCGGACCTTGCTATGGCAGTGGAAGCATTGAGTCAATTTGCGGCTGATCCCTGTCCAATACATTGGCAGGCTATCAAGCGTGTGTTGCGGTATCTTCAAGCAACAGCGACGCATGGACTTAATTTCTCACGTGATGGTATCGCTACACTGCAAGGATACTCAGACGCAGATTGGGCTGGATGTGGAGACGCGACGTAGTACAAGCGGATACGCTTTCATGATGAATAACGGGTGTATTAGCTGGAGGAGCAAGAAGCAGCGAACGGTGGCGTTGTCATCGACGGAGGCAGAGTACATGGCGCTGACGGAAGCAGTACAAAAAGCAATTTGGCTCAAGGCATTTCTATGCGAGCTTGGTGAGATGAAGAGCAACGAAGCTGTCAAGGTGTACGAAGACAATCAAGGTGCGATTGCGTTGGCCAAGAATCCGGAGTTTCACAAGAGAACCAAACACATCGGCATACGCTATCACTTTGTGCGGGAAAGAGTTGAAGACGGCCAAGTGGTGCTGCAATACTGCTCGACAAAGGAAATGAAAGCAGACATGATGACCAAGCCGATTCCTGCTGTACACTTTAAACACCTTCGACGCATGCTGGGAGTGTTAGCAACAAGTGTCGAGTCGAGTGGGAGTGTTGGCGATGAAGCGACTCGACCTGACCAAGAGACTACCAGTATGTACCAGTATGTACCAGTATATACCGGTAATGACGTCATAGTATGACATCAGTAGATGACGTCAGTAGATGACGTCGCAAGCTTCTAGAAGGTTCTATGAACTATGATTGGCTAGAAGTAATGATTAGCTTAGAGGTAGCAATACGTTTGCGAACTATGGACCTTAATATATTTACTTTGCATTTTGCTAAACTTCGCTCACTTGACCGTTTCATTAGTAACCAGCACATCGTCTTCGTAGATCAGCACAAGCACACAATGTCCGTCCAAAATCTCTAGATATAGACATGGGTCGATTGCTGATACTTGAAAGCCAATAGAGCATATATACTCGTCAAACGTTTCATTCCATACGCGCTACGCTTGTTTGAATCCGTAGATAGCCTTGACCAGTTATAAACAATTAAAATTGTCATTAAGCTGAACACATTCGGGGATTTCGCAATAAACTTGTTCTTTCATGATTTCATACAGGAATGCAGTTACCACATCTAGCTGGTCCAGAGGTCACTTGATAAACTTGGCAATAGTAATGACCATACGCAGTGTCACATACTTGACAACCGGCGATAAGGTTTCGGTGTAATCAATGCCGTACTTCTGTCTGAAGCCTTTCGCGACGAGGCGAGCGTTGCACTTGTCGATAGATCCATTTTCTCTGCGCTTGATCTTAAACACCCATTTGGTACCGATGGCACGTTGATCGTGTGGCAGCTTGGGAGCACGAAGCATACCACGCAGACGCATGGACTGGAGTTCCCTACGAATTGTCTCGCGTCAATGAACTTGCTGCGGTCCATTTATTACCTTTTGGAAAGACTTTGGCTCAGATAAGCCGATCGATCCTTCAACGGCATTAGCACTTGCACGCCAAAAACGAGGAGAAGCAGCTTTGACATCTTGGCCATCATTCTTTTCTTCATCGTCTTCCATCCGCGAGTCAACGGGCGCGCTTGCTTCTTCAAGACCATTCTGTGTCGACCAGCAGGTTATTTTCTAGGTAGATTTCTCTTTTCACTTGAGCAACCATTTCGCTTTCCTGACTGCTTGTACTTCATTTCTGGGGCAGCACAGTCATCAATTTTAGATCTTCAAATTTCAAATCATTGACATCTTCGTCCAAGCTTATTGACAGAGACCCGAAAACATACTCATCGAAGTTAACATCGTGATAATGATAACTTGCCCTGCATCGACGTCAAAGACTCGATAAGCTTTGAATGTTTCTTCGTAATCGAGAAAAATTCCGACGCGAGTCTTAGGGTCCCATTTGAGTCGTTTTTCCTTTAGAGTCAGAATGTACGTCCGGCAGCCAAATACACGCATGTGTTTTCTACTTGGTTTCGACTCTTGGACAATCTCGTACGGAGTCTTGTGCTCAACATTTGGTGACGGCAGTCGATTCTTGACGTATATGGCTGTCATTGTTGTCTCACCCCAGAAGCACTTGTCGAGCTTGGCGTGATGCAGTATACTGCGCCTTATTGCAACAATCGTCCGAATAGCACGCTCTGCCGTCCCATTAGTCTGGTGGGCGTACGGGACTGTAGTTTGCTGCTCAATTCCTTCATCTTCGTAGAAAGTCTTGATCGAGCTTGTCGCGAACTCACGAGCTCCATCGTGCCGTACACACTTACCTTCTTGGAAAACTGTGTCTGGATCTTCATGATGTAGCTCCTGATGTGGCCTTTACTGTCCGATTTGGCTTGCATGCAAGCACCCTTTATACATCCGCTAGCTGCATCAACAATCAGTAGCAGATACCTGCTCCTCCAACTAATTCTTGTTCCATGGGACCGCAAATGTTGAGATGAAGCAATTTGAAGATTCATAATGATGCTTGTCGCGGTTGCTCGGGAACGGTATTTGAACCATTCTTCCTTGATGACAGCCGCGGCAAGTGCTTGACAAATTTTGTGTCATCGACGTACTTGCATCCTCTATTATGTCCATGTTGACCATTTTGCGTAGCACTTGAACTGGAGCATGATTCATACGCGCGGGCAGATCAATCGTCTTTAAACTTGTTGCCGCATTAGCAGATCGTTGAGCCGTACGCAGGCAGTAGAGTCCATCAACAAGATCCGCTGTTGTCACTACTTGATACGAGTCCTTACGCGAAACACGCATTTCGGCACCATCAAACATGGAGACCTTGTTTAACATCTCGTTGGTAGAAGACATGGTACTTGGGCTCATAATCTGATAGAATAAACGAGACAAAGCGAAGCGAGAAGGAGCAAAGAGCAGCNACTACAGCTTTGCTTTCGTCCATGCCAAAACGTTTGAGAATATCGTCCACATAGCGACGCTGACACATGGTCAAGCTACCCTCTGGGTTGTCTATCAGCTCGATGCCAAGAACAAAGGCACACTAGCCACTGTCCGTCATCTCAAAGCGTGTCTTGAGGTCATTCTTGGTACGTGTGACCAATTTGGGCAAGCTGCCAGTAACCAGCACATCGTCTTCGTAGATCAGCACAAGCACACAATGTCCGTCCAAAATCTTTTGATATAGACATGAGTCGAATGCTGATACTTGAAAGCCAATAGAGCATATATACTCGTCAAACGTTTCATTCCATACGCGCGACGCTTGTTTGAATCCGTAGATAACCTTGACCAGTTATAAACAAATTAAATTGTCATCAAGCTGAACACATTCGGGAAATTCGCAATAAACTTGTTCTTTCATGATTTTATACAGAAATGCAGTTACCACATCTAGCTGGTCGAGAGGTCACTTGATAAACTTGGCAATAGTAATAACCATACGCAGTGTCACATACTTGACAACCGGCGATAAGGTTTCGGTGTAATCAATGCCGTACTTCTGTCTGAAGCCCTTCGCGACGAGGCGAACGTTGCACTTGTCGATAGATCCATTTTCTCTGCGCTTGATCTTAAACACCCATTTGGTACCGATGGCACGTTGATCGTGTGGCAGCTTGGCAGCACGAAGCATACCACGCAGACGCATGGACTGGAGTTCCCTACGAATTGTCTCGCGTCAATGAACTTGCTGCGGTCCATTTATTACTTTTTGGAAAGACTTCGGCTCTGATAAGTCGATCGATGCTTCAACGGCATTAGCACTTGCACGCCAAAAACGAGGAGAAGCAGCTTTGACATCTTGGCCATCATTCTTTTCTTCATCGTCTTCCATCCGCGAGTCAACGGGCGCGCTTGCTTCTTCAAGACCATTCTGTGTCGAACAGCAGGTTATTTCTGGGTAGATTTCTCTTTTCACTTGAGCGACCATTTCGCTTTCCTGACTGCTTGTACTTCATTTCTGGGGCAGCACAGTGATCAATTTTAGATCTTCAAATTTCAAATCATTGACATCTTCGTCCAAGCTTATTGACAGAGACCCGAAAACATACTCATCGAAGTTAACATCGTGATAATGATAACTTGCCCTGCATCGACGTCAAAGACTCGATAAGCTTTAGATATTTCTTCGTAACCGAGAAAAATTCCGACGCGAGCCTTAGGGTCCCTTTTGAGTCGATTTTTTCTTTAGAGTCAGAATGTACGTCCGGCAGCCAAATACACGCATGTGTTATTTACTTGGTTTCGACTCTTGGACAATCTCGTAGGGAGTCTTGTGCTCAACCTTTGGTGACGGCAGTCAATTCATGACGTATATGGCTGTCATTGCTACCTCATCCCAGAAGCACTTGTCAAGCTTGGCGTGATGCAGTATACTGTGCCTTATTGCAACAATCGTCCGAATAGCACGCTCTGCCGTCCCATTAGTCTAGTGGGCGTACGGAACTGTAGTTTGCTGCTCAATTCCTTCATCTTCGCAGAAAGTCTTGATCGAGCTTGTCGCGAACTCACGAGCTCCATCGTTCCGTACACACTTACCTTCTTATAAAACTGTGTCTGGATCTTCATGATGTAGCTCCTGATGTGGCCTTCACTGTCCGATTTGACTTGCATGCAAGCACCCTTTATACATCCGCTAGCTTCATCAACAATGAGTAGCAGATACTTGCTCCTCCAACTGACTCTTGTTCCATGGGACCGCAAATGTTGAGATATAGCAATTTGAAGATTCATAATGATGCTTGTCGCGGTTGCTCGGGAACGGTATTTGAACCATTCTTCCTTGATGACAGCCACGGCAAGTGCTTGACAAATTTTGTGTCATCGACGTACTTGCATCCTCTATTATGTCCATGTTGACCATTTTGCGTAGCACTTGAACTGGAGCATGATTCATACGCGCGGGCAGATCAATCGTCTTTAAACTTGTTGCCGCATTAGCAGATCGTTGAGCCGTACGCAGGCAGTAGAGTCCATCAACAAGATCCGCTGTTGTCACTACTTGATACGAGTCCTTACGCGAAACACGCATTTCGGCACCATCAAACATGGAGACCTTGTTTAACATCTCGTTGGTAGAAGACATGGTACTTGGGCTCATAATCTGATAGAATAAACGAGACAAAGCGAAGCGAGAAGGAGCAAAGAGCAGCAAGGGTGAAAGGTTGGTAAACCGAAGTGAAGACACTTGAGCAGGAGAAGACATATTTGGAAGTGATTGATTGATTGGGGATTACACTTCTACTTCTCGAAACCACTCATTTCTACATAGTGCATTTAACTATACTATAATATACGTGAATGCTATGTTTAATCGTGGTTCGGATTGGACCGGTTTGGGTTGTGTACATTACCTGTAACCCATAACCCTCAATACGGCCCTCAATGCGAGCTCGCTTGAATGCCAAAAGCCGCTGTTATTTCCTTGTGGCATGGACCGTGTAGTGCCTTAGTCAAAATGTCTGCGAGCATAACCGAAGTCTCGCAATAGTCGACCTTGACTTCTTCCCGTTTTATCTTTCCACGAATCTGGTGGTACTCGATGTCGATATGTTTAGCGCGGCCATGATTTACAGGATTCTTTGTCATCTTGATGCATGGCTGATTGTCTTTAAAAATTACAAACTCGGGTGTAGAATAAACGGCAGCAATTATAATCTCACAAAGCAAGCGATAAATCTATTTGCCTTCTTTGATTGCCAGACTAAGCGCAATGTATTCCGCCTCGCTAGTGGAAAGTGAGACGCTTGATTGTTTCTTGCTGCCCCAACTTATGGGTGCACTAAGTAACATGAACGTGTAGCCCGAAGTCGATTTGCGATCAGCAAGCTTTCCAGCCCGGTCTGCATCAGAGTATCCACAAAAACCAATCTTATCGCTTGGGTTGTAACAGATTCCATGCGTCTTGGCGTATTGTGAATATCAAAAGATACGCTAAACTGCAACTCAGTGTTCTTCTTGGAGGTTCTCCATAAAGCGTGATACATATCCAACGGCGTACGCAATATCTGGGCGCGTTACAGTCGTAAGTGGCATCAGTGCACCAGCTGCTTCGCGAGATGGAGCGTCCACTTTGGTAGCTGCATTACTTGGGGGCAGCCGAGAGCTTACATCAACCGGACTCACTACAGCTTTGCTTTCGTCCATGCCAAAACGTTTGAGAAAATCGTCCACATAGCGACGCTGACACATGGTCAAGCTACCCTCTGGGTTGTCTATCAGCTCGATGCCGAAAAAAAGGTACACTTGCCACTGTCCGTCATCTCAAAGCGTGTCTTGAGGTCATTTTTGGTATGTGTGACCAATTTAGGCAAGCTGCCAGTAACCAGCACATACGCGAAACACGCATTTCGGCACCATCAAACACCACTTAGAACTTGCCACGCATACTGATTTGGGGTATCAAAAGTAAGTTCTTGCTCATGCCTGGGACGTAAAAGCGTTCTTGATTTCAATTTGTCTCGTATTTCCATCAGGAAGTATGACTTCTTTCACGATAGTGCCAACACTCTTGATAGGCGCCATGTTACCGCCGGCTACTGACGCGCCACCTTCATCACGCTCAATTAGATTGGCACATTTTGCCTTGTCGTTGTATATGTGGCGCGTTGCGCCGCTGTCGACCGCCACATCCCGGACACGTTCTTGCCCGTCGTCATTCCACATTCCAGCGAAACAGCAAATGCCACCCGATCGTAGTCGTAGGCATCATCGTTGTTTCTCCACTGGAAATTGTTGGCCCCGCCTCATCGGGCATTGCCGCCGCGTCTTGGACCTCGATTCTCATATTTTTGCATGGTCCAGCACTTGTCAATGGCGTGCCCCCAATTTTCCGCAGTACGTGCATTGACGAGATTCACGGTAGATGTTGAAGGCTTTTGCTGAACTCTCAGACTTCACCGTCACCACTTTCTCGGCCTGCCGCTTGATATGCTCATTTGTAAGCACCTGTCCAACTTGTGATTGCAGCTTAATATTGTTCATCTCCAGATTGAGTACGACGTTCTCGTAGCTCTAGTGTAGACTGCGAAGCAAGCAAATAGCTACGTCTTCGTCCTCCATCTTGAGGCCGATGCTGCTGAGCTTGGCGCTGATGTTACGAACTTCATTGCAACGGTGCAAGACGTTGTCGTCTTTCGCCATCATCATAATGAAGAGTTGCCTTTTGAGGTAGATCCGGCCAGCCTTCTGCGATCCGACGTACGTCGTTTTTAGACGCGTCCACGCCGCCCACGCTCCCTCGCAGTCATCAACCACATGTTGGTAATCCGCATTCATGTCGAGCAGCATAAGTCCAAAGGCAATATTGTTAGCACTTATGTAGTCCCCTGGCCCGTATTTGTGAAGCTTGGCGTCGTCTCGCGACTCACCACATGCCACGTTGACTTGGTCAAGAACACATTACGCATGTAGCGGCTCCATGTTGCATAGTTGCCACCGTTAAACTTGACAGTGGAGACCTTGGTTTTGGCAGAAGACATGGTACTTGGGCTCATAATCTAATAGAATAAACGAGACAAAGCGAATCGAGAAGGAGCAAAGAGCAGCGAGGGTGAAAGGGAGGTAAACCGAAGTGAAGACACTTGAGCAGGAGAAGACATATTTGGGAGTGATTGATTTATTGGGGCTTAAACTTCTACTTCTCGAAACCACTCATTTCTCTATAGTGCATTTAACTATACTATAATATACGTGAATGCTATGTTTAATCGTGGTTCGGATTGGACCGTTTTGGGTTGTGTACATTACCTGAAACCCATAACCCTCAATACGCCCCCTCAATGCGAACTCGCTTGAATGCCAAGAGCCGCTGTCATGTCCTTGTGGCATGGACCGTGTAGTTCCTTAGTCAAAATGTCCGCGAGCATAACCGAAGTCTCGCAATAGTCGACCTTGGCTTCTTCCCGTTTTATCTCGTCACGAATGTGGTGGTACTTGATGTCGATATGTTTAGCGCGGCCATGATTAACAGCATTCTTTGTCATCTTGATGCATGACTGATTGTCTTTATAAATTACAAACTCGGGTGTAGAATAAACGGCAGCAATTACAATCTCACAAAGCAAGCGATGAATCCATTTGCCTTCTTTGAATGCCAGACTAAGCGCAATGTATTCCGCCTCACTAGTGGAAAGTGAGACTCTTGATTATTTCTTTCAGCTCCACCTTATGGGCGCATTAAGTAACATGAACGTGTAGCCCGAAGTCGATTTGCGATCAGCAAGATTTCCAGCCCAGTCTGCATCAGAGTATCCACAAAAACAAATCTTATCGCTTGGGTTGTAACAGATTCCATGCGTCTTGGCGTATTGTAAATATCGAAAGATATGCTTAACTGCAACCCAGTGTTCTTCTTGGAGGTTTTCCACAAAGCATGACACATATCCAACGGCGAACGCAATATCTGGGCGCGTTACAGTCGTGAGGTGCATCTGTGCACCAACTGCTTCGCGAGATGGAGCGTCCACTTTGGTAGCTGCATTACTTGGGGGCAGGCGAGAGCTTACATCAACCGGACTCACTACAGCTTTGCTTTCGTCCATGCCAAAACGTTTGAGAATATCGTCCACATAGCGACGCTGACACATGGTCAAGCTACCCTCAGGGTTGTCTATCAGCTCGATGCCGAAAAAAAGGTACACTTGCCACTGTCCGTCATCTCAAAGCGTGTCTTGAGGTCATTTTTGGTACGTGTGACCAATTTAGGCAAGCTGCCAGTAACCAGCACATCGTCTTCGTAGATCAACACAAGCACACAATGTCCGTCCAAAATCTTTAGATATAGACATGGATCGAATGCTGATACTTGAAAGCGAATAGAGCATATGTACTCGATGCCAAGAACAAAGGCACACTTGCCACTGTCCGTCATCTCAAAGCGTGTCTTGAGGTAATTCTTGGTACGTGTGACCAATTTAGGCAAGCTGCCAGTAACCAGCACATCGTCTTCGTAGATCAGCACAAGCACACAATGTCCGTCCAAAATCTTTAGATATAGACATGGGTCGAATGCTGATACTTGAAAGCCAATAGAGCATATTACTCGTCAAACGTTTCATTCCATACGTGCGACGCTTGTTTGAATCCGTATATAGCTTTGACCAGTTATAAACAATTAAAATTGTCATCAAGCTGAACTCCTTCGGGGATTTCGCAATAAACTTGTTCTTTCGTGACTTCATACAGGAATGCAGTTACCACATCTAGCTGGTCGAGAGGTCACTTGATAAACTCGGCAATAGCAATTACCAAACGCAGTGTCACATACTTGACAACCGGCAATAAGGTTTCGGTGTAATCAATGCCGTACTTCTGTCTAATGCTATTCGCGACGAGGCGATCCTTGCACTTGTCAATAGATCCATTTTCTCTGCGCTTGATCTAAAACACCCATTTGGTGCCGATGGCACGTTGATTGTGTGGCAGCTTGGCAGCACGAGCATACCACGCAGACGCATGGACTCGAGTTCCCTACGAATTGCTTCGCGCCAATGAACTTGCTGCGGTCCATTTATTACCTCTTGGAAAGACTTTGGCTCTGATAAGTCGATCGATCCTTCAACGGCATTAGCACTTGCACGCCAAAAAGAGGAGAAGCAGCTTCGTCATCTTGGCCATCATTCTTTTCTTCATCGTCTTCCATACGCGAGTCAACGGGCGCGCTTGCTTCTTTAAGACCATTTTGTGTCGAATAGCAGGTGATTTTCTAGGTAGATTTCTCTTTTCATTTGATCGACCGTTTCGCTTTCCTGACTGCTTGTACTTCATTTCTGGGGCAGCACAGTCATCAATTTTAGATCTTCAAATTTCAAATCATTGACATCTTCGTCCAAGCTTTTCGGCAGAGACCCGAAAGCAGACTCATCGAACTTAACATCGCGACTAATAATAACTTGCCCTGCATCGACGTCAAAGACTCGATAAGCTTTAGATATTTCTTCGTAACCGAGAAAAATTCCGACGCGAGCCTTAGGGTCCCTTTTGAGTCGTTTTGTCTTTAGAGTCAGAATGTACGTCCGGCAGCCAAATACACGCATGTATTTTCTACTTGGTTTTGACTCTTGGACAATCTCGTAGGGAGTCTTGTGCTCAACATGTAGTGACGGCAGTCGATTCTAATGTAAAGGTCAAGTGAGCACTAGTTGGTAAAATGCAAAGTAAATATATTAAAGGTCCTTAGTTCGCAAACCGTTTGCTACCTCTAAGCCTACTGGATACTCTACTGGATTTACTTACCGGCTTCATCCATTCTGGCCAATTAGCTTCTACCACGTGGAGGTCCCATCTTGAACATGATCATTTGCGCATCTTGAAGAAGATCATCGAACGTTCGCGGAACCATCTGTTGTGCTGTCGCATGCAGATGTCGCTGTCGTGCGATGTCGATGATCTACCGGTACTTTACCGGTTAGTCTTGTGCATGTCGAGGCGCATCCTTCACAACACTCCCACTCGACTCGGCAACTTCTAGTACTTGTACACCAAGCTTGTTTGGAAGCACACAAATCTGAGTCGCAGGAATTGGCTTTGTCATGAGGTCCGCTAGCATGTTGGTCGTCGAAATGTATTCCAAGACAACTTGGCCATCTTCAACCTTTTCGCGTACGAAGTGATAGCGAATGTCGATATGCTTGGTCCTCCCATGAAACTGTGGATTCTTGGCCAGTGCAATTGAGCCTTGGTTATCTTCGTAGATCTTGACCGCATCATTCTTATGCGTCTCACCAAGCTCGATCAGAAAAGTCTTAAGCCACACTGCCTCCTGTGTCGCTTCTGAGAGCGCCATGTACTCGGCTTCCGTTGACGACAGTGCTACTGTGCGTTGTTTCTTGCTCTTCCAGCTGACACATCCGCCGCTCATCATAAAGGCGTAGCCGCTTGTACTTCTTCGCGACAACGTGTCTCCAGCCCAGTCCACATCTGAAAATCCTTGCAGTCCATCCGACTTGATGCTTGAAACTTGATGCCGTGCGTCCTTGTGCCTTCTATATACCTGAAGACCCTTTTTAAAGCTTGCCAATGTGTCGGACATGGGTCTGCCGCGAATTGGCTAAGCACTCCAACTGCTGCAGCGAGATCCGGGCGTGTGCCGACCATAAGGTACATTAGGCAGCCAACAGCTTTTTTATACGGCACACCGACCATAGTCTTGTTGTGCTCGCATCCACCTTCACACATGTACTTAGTCCGCTTGAGACCTGGATCCTGAGGCGTCCTGACAGGCTTGCTATTTTCCATGTTAAACTTGGTCAGAATGTCACTTGCAAACTTCGTCTGCCGCATCGTCAGTGTTTCAGTCTTGAAATCTTGATCAATTTCAATTCCAAGAAAATACTTGAGCTGACCCATATCTGTCATTTCGAATTGGCGATTCAGCGCTTGCTTGGTTTCTTGAAGCATCTTGCTGGTACTGCTTGCCAGAATCAGGTCGTCGACGTAGAGCGCAACGAAGATCATCTCTTGATCATCTCGTTTCATGTAAATACAGTGATCGGAATCACACTTCTTGAACTTAAGACCAAGCATGAAATCGTCAATGGTCTTGTTCCACATGCGTGGTGACTAATTTAGCCCATACAGTGACCGTTGTAGCTTGCACACGTAATCTGGATTGGCTGTATCACTGAAGCCATCCGGCTGTGCCATGTAAATATCTTCGTCCAGTTGACCATTAAGAAGCGCCGTCTTCACATCCATTTGGTGAACTGTGAGTCCGTACTTGGCAGCCAAACTGAGCAGAATCCGAATCGACGTAAACTTTGCCACCGGCGCAAAAGTTTCTTCATAGTCGATGCCAAACTTTTGGGCGAAACCTTTCGCCACTAGACGCGCCTTGTATCGCTCGACTTCACCATCTTGGTTTTCTTTGACGCGAAACACCCATCGATTGCCTATTGCCTTACGTCCTTTCGGCAGAGGCACAAGCGTCCAAGTTTCATTCTTTTGCAGTGAATCCATTTCCAAGCTGCACGCCTCCTTCCACTCAGCTGCGTTGTTGGATTCCATCGCCGACTTGAATGTTGTCGGCATTTCTCCCACTGAATTCACAACATACGCAGCCTCGAAGTCTTGAGCTGTGGCTGACATTTCTTCAAGCGACTGGTAACGATTTGTTCGCTTAGGTCTTGGCACTTCAGTCGCTTTTTCGAGCGATTGCGTTCTTTGGTGTCGCTTTCTGCCAGTTTAAACTTCTTCTTCCTGCGCAGATTCTTTATGATTCGTTTGGTCGTGCTGCGGAAAGTCCTGATCTGTCGCCTCATCATCATATTGAACAACGACCTCACTCTTGCGACGGTCGCGCCTCCCACTGTCGAATTTGTCTTCCATAAATTTTGCGTCGCGGCTGACAAGCACACGATTACTTTCCACTTCTTCGAATCGATACGCTTTCTCATGCTCAGAATAGCCTAGAAACCGACAGCGTACCGACCGAGCGTCAAACTTGCTGCGTTTTTCTTTTGGAACCGTTACAAAGGCATGACATCCAAACACTTTTAGATTGTCAGCACAGGTTTTCTTCCAGTCCAAACTTGGTACGGTGACTTATTCATGACAATTTCTCGAGTTGGGCAACGATTTCGAAGAAAAGCAGAGGTCATAACTGCTTTACCCCAATATGTCTTCGGCAGTCCAGCATGCTCGATCATACATCTTGCGCATTCCACCAGCGTCCTGTTCATGCGCTCGGCCACTCCGTTAAGCTGTGGGGTATAAGGCGGTGTGAACTTTTGCTCGATACCTCGCCGCTTACAGAACTTGGCCACCTGAAGTGTACTCGCCACCATTATCGCAGCGAAGAGCTTTAACAGCTTTGCCAGTCTGAGTTTCAGCAAACGCAACAAACTCAGCAAATTTGTCGGCAACTTCTGACTTGTTCTTCAGCAGAAATACTGTAGTAAAGTGCGAGTACTCATCCGTGAAAGTGACGAAGTACCGCTTGCCGCTAAAAGTCGTTGACTGCATAGGTCCGCACACATCGCTGTGAATAACTTCCAACATTTTCTTTGCACGATGATGCGACTTTGACATAAAACTCACTCGAGTTTGTTCGCCTAGTGCACAACTATCGCACAGCTCCCACTGCTTGATCGACGCAAGATCAATACCAACACCATAGTATCTTTTGACGATATGTCAAGACCACTATATCCAATTTGCCCAAGTCGAAGGTGCCATAGGTACGAGTTGGTGTCCCCATGACATCCCGACGAGCTTGTCACATTGGCTTCGTCAGTATTGACAGGCGTCATGCATAACTTGAATAGCCCTTTGCCCTCTCGAGCTCCAAGCTTCCACTGCATTCCTTTGGCCTTGACAAAACAGCCATCGCTTTCAAAGTGACTGGTCCAACATCCTTTGTAAGGCGTCCAACGGAGAAAGGTTGCGCAATAACTT
This sequence comes from Bremia lactucae, assembly GCF_004359215.1. Lineage (NCBI taxonomy): Eukaryota > Oomycota > Peronosporomycetes > Peronosporales > Peronosporaceae > Bremia > Bremia lactucae. Next base: position 2,211,060 of record NC_090617.1, read on the forward strand.
CGGTATGTGCCCCGCGAAGCTTACCCTTTTTAATTCCTTGAGGCGTCTTCATAGACATTACAATGTCACCAGTCCCGATCGCCTGAACAACACCGTCGTCAGCCAGACGAACATCCACCGGAGAAATATCCTTGTAGTTCATCATAAATTCTTTCGAAAAAATCATGTGCTGCGTAGCACCCGAGTCGACCAGCCATACGCAACTCGACTTGGAGGTTCCTGAATTACCACCAACTGAAAACAGAAAATCGCCAGAGTCGTCTTCACTCTGCGCGATGTTTGCACGCTGTGCTGGTCGTTGCCGATCAGCATTCTCACGAATTCGCACCGGGCACTTGGCGATCCAATGCCCGTGCTCTCCACAATAATGGCACGCACTGCCAGCCTTAGCAGGCGGTTGACGTCCCTTGCGCCGTCCGTTGTCCGTAGTCATAAACGCTTGTCCTTGCCCGTGCGCGGCTCCATCGACGCCGCCACCTTGTTCCTTGCGTTTCATATCTTCATGCATAAGCCGAGACGTCACGAGCTCCCACGACAACGAGTCGGATCTTGACTCCAACGCCGTAATCAGGAACGCGTATGACTCGCTAAGACTTGCAAGAAGCGTGATAACCAGATCATCCTCGCTGACCGGAGCGCCGACTGCGTCCAGCTGTTCCGCCAATGTCTTGATCTTGTTGATGTGCTGAAGCACGTCATCACCTTCGTCCATCATCGTCGTGAAAAAGCGTCGACGTAAGAAGAGCTTGTTCGCCAAACTCTTCTTCTCGAAATGCCCTTCAAGACGCGACCATGCATCATGCGCGCCGTTTGCCGATCGAACCAAAGG